>NC_054847.1:56763499-57035999 GCF_018345385.1 Vulpes lagopus
TGTAACCAGAGGCAATAATGGTCTTTGTATAATAATAAAGAACTCAATTCATCAAAAGCATATAACAATTAAAAATGTGTGTACATAATGTCAAAGCACCTAAATACATTAAGCAAATAATAGCACATCTAAAGCAAGAAATAAGACAATATAATAATAGTAGGTAACCTTAACATCCAACTTTCAACAAAGGAAGGACATCCAAGCAAAAAATCAATAAGGAAATTTTGGACTTGAGCTATACTTTAGACCAAGTAGAGCCACCTGGCATACATAGAATATCTCATCTAACGGCAACAGGATATATATTCTCCTCATGTGCAGATGGAATGTTTACTGGGACAGATCAAATGTTAGAGCACAAAACAATTTGTAATGATTTTAGTAAGATTATCTTATTATTTAATAATTTATCTTATTATTTAACAAGATTTAATAAGAAATCTTATCAAGTATTTTTTCTGATCACAACAGTCTGAAACTAGAAATCAGTAACAGGAAGAAAACTGTAAAATTCACAAATACATAGAAATTAAACAGCCCACTCCTGAATAACCAATGGTTCAAAGATGAAATTAAATGAGAAATTAAAAATCATCTTGAAATAAATAATAATGAAAACAAAGTGTAACAAAACTGATGAGATGCAGCAACCGCAGTTGTAGGAAATTTAGTGTTATAAATATCTACCTACATCAAGAAAAAAGGAAGATCTCAAATAAATGATGTAACTTTACACCTAAAGAACTAGAAAAAGAGGAATAAATACAGTTACAATTTGCAGAAAGAAGGATAAAACAAAGATCAAAGAGGAAATAAATGAAACAGAACATAGGAAAACAGAAAACATTAATGAAACTAAGAGTTGGATTTTTGAAAAAATAAATGAAATTGACAAACTTCTAGCTTGACTTACCAAGAAAAAAAACCCCAAAGAACTCAAATGAATAAAACCATAAATGAAAGAGAAGACATTATAATTGACACCACAGAGAGACAAAGGGTCATAAGAAACTATTCTGAAAAATATATACAAGCCAACCAACTGGATAATGTGGAAGAAATGAATAAATTCCTGAAAAATACTAGTAAGTGGATAATTCCACGAATCATAAAGAAATGGAAAACCGGGGATCCCTGGGTGGCGCAGCTGTTTGGCGCCTGCCTTTGGCCCAGGGCGCGATCCTGGAGACCCGGGATCGAATCCCACGTCGGGCTCCCGGTGCATGGAGCCTGCTTCTCTCCCTCTGCCTATGTCTCTGCCTCTCTGTCTCTCTGTGACTATAATAAATAAATAAATAAATAAATAAATAAATAAATAAATAAATAAATAATTAAAAAAAAAGTTTATAAAAAAAAAAGAAATGGAAAACCTGAACAGACCAATAACAAGAAAGGATATTGAATCATTATTAGAAGCATCTCAACAAGAAAAGCCAAGATCAGTTGGCTTCACAGGTGAATTCTACCAAACATTTAATGAAGAATGACAATCCTTCTCAAACTCTTTCCAAATATTGAAGGAGAAGGAACACCTCCAACCTCATTTTATGAAGCCAACCACCAAAGATGAACAGAGAAGGATCTCAAGGTTTAAAAAATGGGTGCTTGGCAGAGTGAGGTAGGCCAGTGAGGAATGAGAACTAGAGAGATAGGGTCATGAGTTTCGGAGCCCCTTATCTGAGGCTCTCATTTAAAAAGAATATTCCTCAGCCATTAGAAATGACAAATCCCCACCATTTGCTTCAACGTGGATGGCCCTGGAAGGTATTATGCTGAGTGAAGTAAGTCAATTGGAGAAGGACAAACATTATATGGTTCTCTTTCATTTGGGGAATATAAAAAATAGTGAAAGGGAATAAAGGGGAAAGGAGAGAAAATGAGTGGAAAATATCATAGAGGGAGACAGGACATGAGAGACTCCTAACTCTGGGAAATGAACAAGGGGTGGTGGAAAGGGAGGTGGGCGGGGGTGGGGTGGGGTGACTGGGTGACAGGCACTGAGGGGGGCATTTGATGGGATGAACACTGGTGTTATTCTATACGTTGGCAAATCAAACTCCAATAAAAAATATACAAAAAAAAATAAAGAGTGTTTCAGGGTCTAGTAGGAGAGAGAGGGAGAATAAAATAAAATCAATAAAAAATTTTAAAATGCTAATTAGTTGACTCTATTATAGGACTAAAAAATTATAACAATCCTTAAATACCAGGATCCAAATATAGATCCAGTTCCTGAAATGGCTGCTAATTGACAGTCTGGGTTTTCTAGAATTTACTGGATGCTTAACTATATGGATAGCAGTACTGGATATGTTAGTATAAAAATTTGGAATACATGTTTTAATTTTGTACCTTCTGTTTTTAAATTTGGAGATAACACATTGTAGGCTACTTGGTCTGGCACCAGATGAGTGCATTATAGTCTATTCTAGTTGTGGCTCATCTGTGTGCCTTGGAGTGATTTCAAGTTTCACAGAATCTCTGTGATCTTGTCTGTAAAATGCTGAAAACACTCGTGTCTGTGTCTCCCTTGTGGATCAGATGAAACAATGTTTATGAGATATATCTTTTGTAAGTCTGTGTACAAAATAAATGTCCTTCTATTGCCTAGTTGATTTCTTTGGACCATCTCTCTTATTTTTCACCCATTTGTGTTGTTTGTGTACTAACGTTTCAATTTTTACAACCCCTGTCTCTGTCTCTGTCTCTGTCTCTGTCTCTGTCTCTGTCTTTCTCTCTCTCTTTCATGGCTCATAGGTTGTCCTCTCTTTTACAGCCTTTGGATATGAAGCCAACTTGATATTTTCTCTAGACTTTTTACTATCGGCTTTCAGGAAAGTCTAATGCTCATGTACTTGTGTTACATGTATAACTAATAGTTGGGGAACATCGTCAATTTCTTCCAAGTCTCTTGCGGCTATCGTATCACCAAACGCTACTTGGTTATTATTTTTCCAAGAGTAACAATAGTCTTCTGTGTTATTGTCTTCTGAGAGTTCCTAGTTATCTTAATTGGTCCATTAAATTTGCTTCTCAGAAGTGCTATTTGGGTAAAATTTTTCTTTTCCTTCTGATTTCAGTTTAAACATGTATATACCCAACAAACATGTGAATGTTTTTTATGTGCCAGGAACTTTCTGGGGAGCTTCTGCCAATATTTCTTTTGCCCTTCAAGTAAGAAAAGGTATCGTCATTCCCATATGTTTCATGGGAGAAACCTGGGCTCTGAGAATCTTGGCCACATGCCCACAGTGGTCACAGACAGACCATGGATGGGAATTTGGTCATCTGATTCCAGCACCACTCTTTCCCTCTACATGATCACATAGGAGATGGAAAGTTAACAGCAAAATGTAATGTTTCTGAAAATATGAAGTGACCAAAAGTAAATACAGAGGCTTATTTTCATTAAAGCTAATTTGCAAGCCCTTAGAGCATATGGAACAGAGATGATACAAATATTTTAACTCACTGGACATTATTGACCTTTAAGTAAAATGGCATATATCATCTGGTGACCAGGTACTTAACATTGTCATTTCTTTCTTCCTTATGGTATTATGGATCATTGGATCATATGTAATTACCCATGAAATTGCCGGTGTTGTTTCATGACAGGTACTCAATAAAACCCCTGTGGTTGCCTAGAAAATGATTAACCTCTTCATGGAACCACTTGGATGTGATATTTAATATATGTGACACAATATATGCATATATAATGCTAGTGTGGGACATTAAAAAAATATTCTATTTATAGGTCAAGGTGTGTACAGTATGACCTCAATGACTAATTCCATTAGTTTAAAATTTCAGGCCAAAATAAAATAGTTATCTAAAATTATATAGCTTTTATCCACTGTACCACATGGATATTCATACCACCCCTCTATAAATGTTTGGTCCAGATCTTTCTTCCATTTAATGAAGTTTGACAATTTGTGACAGGTTAGAAAGGAAATTCATTATATTTAGTAATAGAAAACCTATTTCTCATTTTTCACGAACCAAGCAGCTACAATGAAATTGCCTAAACCACTATATCACAATTCTCCACCTTTGTGGTTCTTAAGGTCACCCTCAAAGGTCTTCAATTTCCTTATGTTCACAGCTTGGCATCTGGTAATTTTCAGTATCAGAAAATATAAGGGGGCTATATATTCTTTCCTAAGAAGAAATATTTCTGATTCAAAAAGAAATAAATCTGTCAAGAGGAAAATATTAAAAATAAAAAGCACGACTGTAATAATCACATTGGTGTCACAGCCAATTTTGCTTATCCAACTCGGTGAAGGAAACTTCCCTGCCCCCCAAAGGAACTGTCAATGTAAGAGAAATGGATTTTTTTTATTTCAATAACCACTGTGGTTTAAGGGTAATTTATGTATAAGGAAGCACAACAGCCTCAAGAATCAAATTTCCTTAAAATATTATTTTGTATTCTCTCTGCTACAAAGCTTACTGAAATTGATAGATCAAAGTGGAAGAATGACTAAATCTGCTTCTCCAACTTATAATTCAGCACACACTAGGCACTGCTCAGATCACTTGCAAACATGTAAGATTTTGCATCTGGTGTAGGAATTGTACTTATAAAGTCACATTGCCTCAAATTAAATAATCCTTCTAATTTTAATATTAAAAAAAGAAAAAAAAACTTAGTTCCATTTGACCTCACTTATGAAGGGTAGCAAATCTTCTATGGCACATACCCCACCTTCAGTCATAAATTCTTTGGCTCTGTCACTATTATTTTCAACAATAATAAATAACACTACACATCATTTAAGTTGCTTTTTAAATGAAAGTCTCCCCAGAGAAGGTAGAAAGGATGTTCAAACATCCAAAAAAGCAAATTTAAATTCTTACTTCTTTCTAGAATGGTCTGTGGCCATACCCACAACTATCTGCCTTTAGAATTAAGAAAATGAAGGAATAAGAATATATAAAGCAACTAAATCAAAGGCTTCTTTTTTACTCAGTTCCAGGAAATAGCCATCACTCTCTTGGGGGTAATTCTCTCCCATCATGACCTCTAAGTCAGGATGCATTTGCTGCATTTGTGGTTGTGAACATGTCATCAATCTGCAAGTGCATCTCATGCTCATCTACCTTCCCCACCTATCTTTTGCTAATTAGTACATTTTTTTTGAGGTGCTCTATTTGGCCTTGGCACTATGGGATTGTAGGGTCCTCCCTCTGCACATGTAATACTTTTTCATGACAAATACCATTATCCAAAGTTATTGAAGACTAGTAACCACTTAAATATAATACATTCCCAGCAAGTACTCAGGATTTTCCCACATTTAGAAAAAAAGCAACTTTTGGAAAGGAAGATAACAAACTTTTGCTAATTTGTAGGTGCCAGGCAACTTTAATTCTAAAACAGATGACAAAAAAATCCCCCACAACAACCCAGCTTTCATAACTGTGATAAGAAGAGATTAAAAGAAAGAATACCTTTTTGAACTTCATTTATGACTACCTCAGTTACCATTGAGGTTACGTATTTGATTATATTTTACATTGAGGGGAAGGACTCATGCGATATTAATACATATAAAACAATCATCTGTTAGCTCTAAACATCTATTTAAAACATATTCTGCTCTTTATTAATCTCAGGAGATCAGAACATGAGCCTGACGTTCATGCTCCTCTGATAATTGGTTTGATATCTGATCTCATTTCTCAGTATTGACTTCTATCAAAATATAGAAAGGATAATCCTCCTCAGATAGGCTGTAGCTCAAATACACACACATGTAGAGCCACTAGAGACCACTGGCCACTCCGCTCAGGGTTAAGGATACAATGAGAAAGAAACCATAGTCTCTGTCCTCAAGGTGGCTACAATCCTCAAGACCAGTAAAGGAGCAGAGAGCTATTGATATAAAATGAAAGTTTCAGTTCTCTGGTAGGAGCATATTATACTCACATGGTTTTTGAAAAACTTAGTTTCCTCGGGCGCTCTTAAACCAGGCAAAGAAAGTGACATATTTTCCCTCTAAAATTAAAATAAATAAAAAATAACTCTTAAAAGAAATGTAGAAACCATGGCAAGGGGAAATATCAGAACTGGATGACACTCGTAGCCTGGAAATGTGGAGATTCAGTACCATGTCATGAACACAATAGGTACATAAATAAGAATCCCTGAGCCAAGCAACCAAGTCTGCTTTTAGGAAGAACCTAAGTGCAATTTATAAAGTCTGAGATTTTCCCTATCTTCCCTTCCTCATATCTCCTCTGTCACAGGAAATGGCTCAAAGGTAAGTAGTAGGAAAAAGGCAGATCAGAAACAGCAATGCAAAATTCAGATAACTTATGTTTGGGTCCTACCTATAGTTTTACTCACAGAACTGACCTTACACTGTCCAAATCTCAAATTATTTCAAAACATTTATATTATTTTCTCAGCTGTATCAAGTAAGATAAAAATCTCAGAAACACTCGAAAGAAAATGAAAAAATTGCCTTGTACAAATTAGTCATTAAAATATGTACTGATATTATTAATAATTATATCTTCTTATTTATAGAAGAGAGAAAGGCAGAGACTTTAACATCCGACTGTATCAGCTTAGGTGCCAGCTGCTGTTTACAAGCTACAGGTGATACTACATTTAAAATTGGGATAGAAATGGTACTTGGACTCCAGTGGGGAGTGTGTGTGTGTTTGTATATACACATATCACATGCATTTCATATATGTTTCCTATGCAAGTTTACCGGAACCACGGTGGCTTGTCTGATCTACAGAAATGGGTGCTCAAATTTCTCTCAGAACTTATTTTGAACAAAAATGTTGGGCTTTTAACCCCTGCAAGGCTCTGTCCCAAGGGCTTGTCATGGATGAACTCATCTAGTCTTTCCCAAACCATGAAGTAGCTCCTGCTATAGTCCCCGTTTGAGGGATGAAGATTGAGACCAGCAGAGTGGAATCACTTGCTAGGATCATAAAACCTTGGGCTTTCTTTACCCTGTTGGCTGTCTTTCGACTGTTGAACAACCCTACACACACACACACACACACACACACACACACACACTCTCACACTCACACTCATACAATTCTCTCAGCTCAAAGGATCCAAAATCATATCAAAATGTGTTTGGTTGCTTGTAATTGTTGCACCTTGGGGAGCATTAGGGGTCTCCTCTGCTCCCCGCGTAACTAGACACTCTGAGAGAATGTGCTTCAGGCGGTCTCCAGCAAGAGGCTATGTGTGACCCAGTGCAAGGTGTGATGGGAGTGCTCGGTGCTGAGTGAGTGAAGTGGGGTCCCTCATGGGAACAGCCTGCAAGGGTGAGCTGAGCAGCAGATGGCTGCACTCAAATCTTGATAAACACAGGTTAAAATGAAGCAGTTAATACAATCCACATCTCTGCTTATTCTTAAGTCCCTGTCCCTTAAATTCAGTTGTACATCCATCCATCAGGTGCTTGACAAAATGTCCTCCAATTCCTTTTTCAAAGAATAATTGCCTTCCCTGGACATCAGGGACTCAATCAATTTCTCTCTCTTTACATTTTGGCTATTGTGGCCATTTATTAAAACTATAATCAGAATGCTATACTTGCCATGGTGAAGAACACTCCCTAGGTTTATCTATCTATGGACATTTCTCACATTTTTTCACCCATGGACATGTAACTTCCTGTCCACACTGCTTGTTCTTCAACCAGCAGGTGTTCCCCTCCACCCACGTTCCATCCCCTGTGGCAGCTGCTGCCACCATCATGCCCAGCACTGTGCTTTGTTCTTACTTTTCACTTTCCGCCAACGATCTAAAATAATCTACTTTTATGAAGTCTCAGTGAATCGCACCTCCTTCCAGCAACTTTTCTGCCTAATCAAATAGCTGGAATTTGCCTAAAAACACAAATCAAAGAGGCCCTGAGTCTTTATTTCTCGCCCACACCAACACCTAACACAATTCTGGTGTGTCAGTCTGAACACACTAATCCACAGTTGCTGCGCAAATTGATGAAGGTCACGGTTCTGGAATTTCTGTATAGGTTGGCCTTCAAGACAAGTGATATTGTTCAACTAGGTGACTGTTGAAACACAGCTTGTTTTAAAACTCTGTTTGTATAACCCTTTACGTAAAAATAGAGTCCACATACAAAGGGACTCCTCCAACAATTGTCCTACTGACAATCACATGTTGGTTTAGGTTGTGTCTTGGTGAAGAAAGTCCCTATAAACACACTTTACATAAAGGATCCAGGGAAAAGATGCTGGGCTCATGTGTGAGTGCACAGACAAGTGTTTCTTAATATCATGAGATGCAATTGCAAGAAAGGAGAGTGAAGAGTCCTGGTCTTGGCATCAAAGCAGGTGGAGTTCCATGCCAACCTGACATATCACAGCTCTGAGTTACTGGTGTGCACCTATTCTTTGAGTCCAGCTGATTTCCTGTAAAATCATACCCTACCTAGAGTCACTATGTGAAGTGCATACACTGCCTGGTGTTAGGAGTATAGATAATAAATGCCATGTTGCCACTTCCAGTATCCACAGCGGACCTTTTCTGATAGACTTGCTGGGAGCTGTTCTACGTAGAGAGTAGAGTAGATCACAAAAACTATTCAGAGCAGTTTGCAGTCAGGTAAGAAGGGTATGGATGGATATGTGAGCGGTCTATTCATGTGGTTAAAAGAAGGTGATTTCAAAATACAGGAGGAGGAAGATATTTGCCTCTCTCCACATATCCCCACACACATCGAGACCCATTCTAGCCATGAATGTGCTACTCAGAGGTGCCATGCCTCATCGCTATACACCTGGGCCCTCCAGCCAGAGTCCTTGGGCTCAGGTTCAGATGCACAGCTTTTGGGTTGTATGACCTTCAGGGAAGCACAGATGTAGCTGGTGCTTCGGTGCCTCGTCTGGAGGCAGAGATGTTGATAATGGTACTTTCCTAGTGTGGCTACGAGAGGTCAGCGAGGTGATGTGTAACAATGCCAGATTATTAAGAATGCTCATTGCTGTTACCCCAATCACAGGAGCCTTTTATCTGTACTCCTCCAAATTCACCTGTTCCTGTGTAAAATTATATTATTTGTAAGTTTACTTTAGCTTTTCATGAGTCAATTCCACTAATTGATGTGCTCAGAAGCCTCTTGAGCTTTTCCCTCCCTCCATGCCCCACCGGATCTTGCACTCCATGCTTGTGGCAAATGCTGAATTTCAACACAATGAATGCTATGTTTTGGGAGTTCATTGTTTTTGAGGTGAAGTATTAAGTTATAGATTTTCAAAGAATAAAGAAAAAGTGAATAAATCGTATAAATTACATGGTAAAACTGTATTTTTAAGTATTTTCAGATGTTAGACATCCACTTAGCCACTTAGCTACTGATTTAGGATAAAATATATATTTTACTATTTTAGATTCATTTTATGAAAACTATGTTTATGGATTATTAAAATTCGAAGGTTAGCTGATTTAGAAAGTTTTAAAGACAAATACGTGATTTCAGTCATGTGTGGAATTTAAGAAACCAAACAGATGAATATTGGGGAAGAGAAAGAAAATAAACTAAAAGGAGATCAGAGGAGGAGACAAACCGTGAGAGACTCTGAACTCTAGGAAACAAACTGAGGGTCGATGCAGGGGTGGGGGTGGGAAATGGGGTCACTGGGTGGCGGGCATGAAGGAGGGCATGGGATGGGATGAGCACTGGGTGTGATATGCAAATGATGAATCACTAAATTCTACCTCTGAAACTAATAATACACTCTATGTTAATTAAATTGAATTTTAAATAAATTTTTTAAAAAATATTTTAAACATTTTCTCAGGGGAAAATAAGTAAAACAGACAAGCAACAGAGTATGCAATGTGCAGAGCGTGCCCTGGAGGGCTCTGGCTGTGGCGGACCCTGGGTGAACCCCTTCCTGAGACAGAGCCCTTCACCGCAGCCCTGTCCAGGGAGGGCCCACACCCCTGCAGGAGGGCTGCCCTGCGTCTCTTCAGGCCAGCACGATGCAGGAGGAGACGGCCTGGGTCTGGAGAAACTTACTTTTTCCGTTCAAAAAGAATCCCAGTTAGGCAGATGATCTTGTCTTGAGAAAAAAGAAGTAGGAGGGTCACATCCTGGGGGGGTAAAAATGCTACCTCCTGCTTCTATCGCTTCAAAAATCCAAAGAACATGGCCATTTGGGTTACATTTTATTCAGAAGGAATTTCTGATAAGAGTAAGGAAGAAAAATTAAACATACAAATTACATGACAAAACACAAACTAAAGACATTTGTGCTTATGCAGCTGAGTTAGAGCCTGCACCCTCACTTAGGGAACCTGTAAGGAAATGCAGGTCGAGAGAAGTCTGTGCGGGGACCATCTGCACGCAGGTAATAAATTGGAGAAGTTTCCAACCTCTTTTCCCTTGCCATCGTGTATAATGATAACTCAGTGAACAAAGGCCTCTTATCAGTCTGTTAAAATATTCCTTGACATAGGAAAGAAAAGACAAAGGTGAACTTGCATCATTCCAGGCTGGCCACATCATTTCCGAGACTCACAAGAAGCAGGACAAGAAGGTGAAAGCTTAAATGCATGCGCAGTGACAATCAACCATATCACAGTCGCGTTTGACCCAGTTAATTATCCACTCTCACTTTTTTACTTAGTGTTTTTTTGTTTGTTTGTTTGTTTTTTTTTTTTTTTTTTTTTGCAAAAGCCGTGAAAAGCAAACCTTATCTATGCGGAAACCCAGAGCTTTTGAAGCTTCAGTGAGGAGCAGAGCTGGGCCCCTGGTGCCAGCAGAGGGGAGAAGCGGGAGCAAGGGGAGCTCATGGGTCACAGTGGAAGGACCCCACCTGACATAGCTCACCCTCAGGGGTGCCGGGCACCCGGCTTTGTCAAAGTGTAGCCTTCTTCAGGGGCAGAGCTCCTTACCTCAATGTGACCCTTTAACTGGCCCTAGTTATGTGGATGAGCTGCTCAGTTCCTGTAAGAGAAAGACTTTTCAGAAGCAATTTCAATGTATTTTCCCAGTGTCCTGCAACATATTAAGGGAAACTTGATGACACATGACTCCTTTTGTTTATTTGATAGAAAAATTGTTTCCTATGGTTTTCCCCCCTCTCCCCCTGCGCACATGCAATGCACACACACTATAGTGCCATCTGCAATACACGTGAGATACCCATGATTAACAAGTTAATTGTGGAAAGGAATCATGAAGGTAAGTACCCTGTACAGACCCGAAAAATATCAGCACGTGTATTTGTGCAGTTTCTGTAAATTTTGAGTATCTCTACAGATAGCGTGTCCTATCATCTTCAAAGCAGCCTCAGGCAGGAGCTGTATTCTTGCTCCATGTCACAGACACAGGGTCCAGTGGCCCTGTCCTCCACCTGGCACCGTCGCCAGGTCCTGCAGTGCAGCTCTGGGTATAGAGTCCCAGCTCTGAGTCCCTTTCGCCCTCCGTGTCCGGGAGCCGTGAGCCAGCAGTGGATAGAGAAGCAGTCAGCTGAAAGGGGTCCCTGCGCTGCAGGAATAGAGAAAGGGTGCTTTGCAGAGAACGTGAACACAGCATGAAACCGCCTTCACGTCGGCAGAGCAGCTTTTCCCACAACAGGTCAGGCCTCCGTGAGTGCCATCAGAGGTGCCATCCTCCTGCAGGGTGCGACATGCCTCTGCCCCACCTGTGTGCGGGCTGTCACATGCTTGTCCGGAAAAGTGGGGAGCACACCAGAAGATACGTCTTGTTTTCCCGTGATCTAGCCTTCTCTCCCTCTTGGGAGTAACATCAGAAAAGCCATTCATTTAACTAAATTACCAGTCTTATCTACATGTTCAACACGAATTATTATTCGTCTGGGACGATAGATAAGTGGCCTCATCCAAAGTTGATTGTGTGCAATAAATGCCACATTAATATTAATAACTTTATAATAATGAAGTATTCATAGAATGTGTGTAAAGCTGGGAAATACTCATTTTCAAGTGATCTTTGACCAGGATGGGGAATTCCTTGGGAGCAAGCCCGGTCCTTCTATTGAGAAGGGATGAGAAAGCACATGATATGCAAGATACCAACCCTTCTTGTCCCCCTTAACAAACAATGCCAACAAATCATTTGTTCAAGTAAACTCTGAATTCCCTCTTTCACTGGGGTAAGGGCTACCTTTGTAACTCTTTACAACTGGGAATGGAGAAAACTAATTTATTGCATTTCCTAGAATTTAATTTAGTGCAATACTTTCAAGGAGGAGACGCAAAGTGAAGTCTCCATTGTGAGTAGATAGATACCCAAGGCCTCTAGATAATCTTTGAAAGGAGATGTAAGAGTGACCTCTTCCTAGTTGATTTTATAGGAGAGAGACTGAAAGTTGCCATATGCAGTTTGGGACCGGTCCACATGCTAGCAGATCAGTGAGCTTGAGAGCAGGTACCTTTGGATCCAAATCCAAGTGTCTAAAGAAAGCACACAGGCAGTGTGAAATGAACCAAGCACACCTATTGTGAACCTTCTAGAGGAGACACACATCCACCCAAACCGAGTCAGTCACATGCAGAAATGAGGGTCTAATGTTGCCAGATGACCTGACTATTTTCAAAGAATGCAGAAGTCCAGATTTAACTGTGGAATCTTTCTCTCTCTTCTTTTTAAAATATCTTTTCCAGCTTTACTGAGGTGTAGTGGACATCTAACATGGTGCCGTTTAAGGTGTGCATGCTGTGATTTTACACACAGGCATATTGCAGAAGGATCATCGCCATGAGGTTATAGGTACGTCCCTCACCTGGGAGGTTCCAGTTTGTTGATGTGTGTGCTGAGAACTTGGAAAATCTACTCCCTTAGCAACTCTGAAATGTGAAAGCAGTAATTCTAACTACAGCCACCACGCTGCATGTGGCATCCCCAGAACTTACCCACCCTACAACTGGAAGTTTGTGCCTTCTGACCCCTCCACCCATTCCCCCCACCGCCCACCCTGGCCTCCAGCAGCCACCAACTAATGCTCTGTTTTTATGTATTTTGTTTTTTTAGATTCCCACGTATAAATGAGATCACACAGCAATTGTCTTTCTCTGAGTGACTTATTTCACTTAGCCCAATGCCCTTAAATTTTATCTACATTGTTGCAAATAGCAGGATTTCCTTCTTTTTTTATGGCCCAGTAATATTTCATTGTATACGTATTCTGCTCTGTCTTTATCCATTCATCTGTCAAAGGCCACTTAAGATGTTTTCCAGTTCTTGGCTATTGTGAATAATGCTGCAGTGATCATGAGAGGGCCCATGTCTCTTTGAGATCTTGTTTCCTTTGCATAAATACACAGAAGTGAAATTGTTGGATCAAAGGGCATTCTTAAAGCAGAAATAAAAGGAGGATAATTAGCATCACAAAAGCATAGGAATGTGTAAAACTCAGTGGTAAAAGTGAATATACAGTTGAAGGCAGATTCTCTAATACCATAATGGTGCTGTGCAATTCACTTGCAGCTCCAGATTAGAAGTCAAAAAACAAATATACATTAGGGGCACCTGGGTGGCTCAGTTGGTGCAGCGTTTGCCTTAGGCACAGGTCATGGTCCCGGGGACCCTGCTCAGCGGGTAGTCTGCTTCTCCCTCTGCCATCCTTGCTCTGCTCCTGATCTCTCTTTCTCTCTCAAATAAATAAAACAAACCTTTTTTTTTTGAAAGAAACCCAACTGTATAATCTTCACCCCTAAACATTGTTTGTTTGTTTGTTTGTTTGTTTGTTTTAATAAAAAGAACTATGCAGGCCAAACAATACGTATTTGTGAGCTAACAATTTTTACATCACTTTCCTCAGCTCTTTCACAGAATAAATCTGAGGTCCTCAACATAACCTCGGCACACGATTAGTTTTCTTTCACGTGGCAATATTTTGTGTGCTCTGGAAATGTGCATACTGAACATCGGTTTGCATGTAATGAGTGGTTTTGCCGGTGATCCGTGGAGAGGAGAGACAGGCATCACACAGGAGGGGCCCTGGCCATCTTGCAGATCCCCTGTGAGCACGGCCTCCAGGAGTGACCAGAGGGAAATTCCTGGGCACTGTCACTCCTCATCCTCGGTGCCCCTGCTCGTCTTCATGGGGACACCCTGCTTTTTGAGCAAATCTGCTGCGTGTGTCATGGATGAGGACATCACCTTTTCTCCACTTACAAAATATCCTCAGCCCTCCCTCGAGTCTGTGGATGGGCAAAGCGCCCGAAGGTGTGATTCTCTGTGCACAACCAAGGGCAGGCAGGATGTGGGGATTAGGAGGCTCGGGACTGTGACAACCCTGCTTCTCCACGCCTAGGACAAAGAAATCCAAGGCCCCTCAAGACACCAGCCCCCCCGCCCCACCACTTTCTGTACAGATGTGAGGTCCCAGATGCCGCCTACAAACGGGGGCTAAATTCAGATTGTAACCCCGTTCTGCCGGCATGAATTTGTGTATATAATAAAAGCTGTGTCTATACAAGGGATCAAGTCAATCACTGTACTTCAATGACTAATTAAATGAGAAAAAAACGCAGTCACATTGATTGATTGGATTCTCCAGGCCTGTGTCTAGATTGACTGAACTCATTTAAAATGCCTCACGGAGAGCTCTGTGTAGACACAACTCATATCTCGTTTTGCTTTTTAAACCTTTGGAAAGGGTTAGCTTCCTGAACCATCTTAGGGAAGTACGACCATAGACCCCAGGCGAATGCACTTCTGAATTCTGCATTGTTGTTAGCTCATTAGTAAAAACGGGCCAGAACGGGGGAAAAAACATGCCCGGAGAAGCACCTGTCCTCAGTGTTTCTGGTTAGCAAGAAGGAGGAGCCCCACCACCGACTAGGAAAACGGTGTTTAACCTTTATTCTGAGCATAAATCACAAGGCTCATTTTTCAGGCTATTCTTATAGAATTAAATTAAAGGTCAGATTTGTAATGGAGATCCTAATTATTAATGTGTTGCTATTTTAATTATTTATAAGCTGAAATATTTGCATAATGGATAAAGAAATAGCCCAAGAACAACTTTGGTAGCATCTGAAGACTCTTCAAGATGTTTTACCCATATGCCTTTTATGGCTTTATATAATTCATTTTTAAAACACACTTTTTCAAAATACTAGAAGGGTAAAACCACTGTCAACCACCATGCAACAATATTAACCAAATGATACTTAATCATGGCTCTGAAAGAGTTAAGAGGTAATTTGTATAGAAGTCATCAAAGAAGAATTGCATAGTTTTTGTTATGTATATAATCCTAACTTGCTAAATTCTAGAAAATAATTTGGTTTAAGATTTATTTTAGCCAGGACCAATGTTATTCTACTTCATCCTGCAAAAATATTGAACAGAAGACTCTGAATGAGGGTCTGAACATGCAGAAACATGTCATATATGTGAAGGTCTTAACTCTATGCTATTGGTATTAGCTTTTCTAAATACAACTCATCAGAACTTAGGAATATCTATTCTGATATAAATAATAAATGCCTGGTAAAACCAGAGAGCAAGGAGATGATTGATATTATAATGTTACCTGTAAGTTAATTCAAACATCAACTCAGAGGAAAGGTCTTCCCTAGTCTTTTTTTTTTTTTTTTAAGATGGCATTATGATAAGGAACACATTTTCCTCAAGATTTAAAGTGTCATTTTAAAAACTCATTATCAATGTAATTAGATTCATATAGAATTATAACTAAATGATGTGACCTCAAATATTGAGAATCATTTCATGTTATTTATACAAACATGCAAAAGTTATTGGTGGTGAGAATCAATCAATGACCCTTTTTACAGGAGAAAATAGAGCAAGAATCTTTCACTTCAGAGAAATAATTTATGCAGATGTTTGAGGGCAGGATTAGTGATACTGACTAAAATGAACTTTTCAACAGCTAATGTGATATTTATTAGGGTTCGGTTTAACCAATGTTAGTAATTATAAGAGACACAAAATTCACTATTAATTAGTTCATCATCAATTATTTATAATAGGCTTTTAAAGGATGGCCACTCTCAAGCCTGTTATCTATGTTTGGTGTGGAATTCTTTGCTACTTTTCTTCCCTTCAATTTCTTTGCACTTGGTAAAAATTTCATTTTCCTTGTTTATTAGAACTGCTAGCTTAGAATGTTTTGTTCTCTGGAGGATTGATATCAGATGATGTGCTCTTTATTTGGGGGAATATGTTTCAAAATTTATGTACAAGAGACTCTATTTTGAAAGAGAGAGGATCTTTTTTAATTCTAAAAGTTTAAAATATCTTTCTTTTGATGAAAATAGAGTACATGATTTCTGGAGCAAGAATCTCCAGCAAACCTTCGGCTTTAAAATATGACTTAATAGTAGGAAGTAACAGCACAATGAGCTCTTCTAACCTGGTGCTAAAGAACATATTTAGAGATTTTTCCTTCTTGTGAATAATCGTAACCAAATAAAACATAGACAAGTGTTTGCATCAGGAGGACGTCTATTTGATTTGACTGTGCTCACATAGTTTACTTTTTTTTCAGCATTTTCTCAGTTTTATTGACATGTAACATTGTCTTAGCTTGTGTCAGCATATTGATTTCATATGTGTAGATATTGCAAATTGGTCACCAAAATAAGTTTAATTAGAACCCATCAACTCACATTGTTTTGTTTTCTTGTGTGTGATGAAAACTTTTAAGAACCACTCTCTGAGCAGATTTCAGATATAAATACAGTATCATTAACTACAGTCACCAAGCTTAACATTACATTCCCAGGACTTCTTTATCCTGTAACTGAAAGTTTTTAACCTTTTGGCCCCTTTACCCGTTACCCCCAACCCCTCCCCATGCTTCTAAGTAACCACCACCTTATTCCATTCCTATGAGTTTGATTTCTTTTTAGATTCCACCAAATAACTAAGAGTATACAATATTTCTCCCTTCTGCTGATCTATCTCATGTAGCATGATGCCTTCAAGGGTCACCCACATCGCAAATGACAGGACTTCCTTCTTTTTTATTTTTTATGGCTGAATAATATTCCATTATCTCTCTCTGTTTATATATCTATATAAATACACACACACACACACACACATATATATATACTCATACATAAAACATACACATGTATCTGTACATCTACACATAGATTTATATGCTGTGTTTTCTCCATCCATTCACCCATCAATGCACACAGGTTGTTTCCACTCTTTGGCTGTTTTTTGACAATCTCGCAATGATCATGGGAATGCAGATGCCTCTTTGAGACAGAGATTTTGTTTCCTCTGAATAAATATTCAGAAGAATTGCTGGATTGTAGGGTAGTTCCATCTTGAATTATTTGAGGAACCTCCATGCTGTTTCCAGAGTGGCTGTGCCAGTTTGCTCTCCCACCAGCAGTTGCGCTTACAGAGTCTGAAATCTGTATCATCTACTAATGTCTTCATTCATTCCTTCACCCCCTTCATCACAAGCCCCTTTACAACAAATAGCAATAATAACAATAACAAAACTAGACACTACTATTTCAAGTTTCAAGGAGAGAATAAACACAAGAGGGGATAAGATGAGCATAGTGAGCAGAAAGTCCTGGTAAAAAGATATAATCTTTTCTCATTAGATTTTTTATTGATTGAAATTATTTATTTATTTATTTATGTATTTATTTATTTATCAAAAGAGCTCACTTATTCTTATCTGGATAGATTTTTAAAAAATAATATAGCACACCAGGCCATATGTAATTGGAAAGCCTGAGTGAAATCAATGAGCACGTCCATGATTCTTCCCATTTGTGACTAGTGACTCCCAGGAATGTTTGCATTTGGGGTCACCAATGTCCATGTTTTCCATGTAACTGCCCTATGCATGCTGGTTGCACAGGATTTCTTTCTTTCTTTCTTTCTTTCTTTCTTTCTTTCTTTCTTTCTTTCTTTTTTTTTTTTCACAGGATTTCTTAAAATTGTGCACACCGAAGTCTCTGCACCTTGCCTCAAAGGTCAGTGATGCTTCTGTCCTTCAGTTGTTAAAATATAAGGAGACTTTATTTCAGTAAACATCAAATAACTGGAACCATAATCAAGGACTGAGATTATCTCACAGCAATAGTTTCCATGGAGTCAGGGGAGATTTTGCCACGAGATAAGGCGAGACTTCTCACTTATTACAGATATGCAATAGCAAAGCATGTAGGTTGTATGTTGAGGGCCCTCAGCACATTTCAGTTTTTCCACTCACTTTTTCTTATTCACAATGACAAAAATGCAGACCACAGAGCTTGTGTGAAGCCTATCTTTTATGATTCCAAGCATGCCATTAGCCCCGGAGAAATGCACTGGCTTACAGCCACTCAGGAGATCAGGTTCTGTGGTTAGTTCAACCACAGACCACAGGTGTCCTTAAATACCAAGGTCTGTGTAGAGGTCAAGGTCAGGATGAGAAGCACTAGTTCAGGAAGGTAGAAATTCTTCTCCAAAGAGAAGCTCTTCTTGGTTGGTTTATTTTTATTTTTATTTTTATTTTTTTATTTATTTATTTATTTATTTTTTCTTGGTTGGTTTAATAGCAGCTGTAGAATTCAACAAATTCCATCTCGAGTTGTTTGGGGGGAGAAAAGGAAACAATATGAAAAACACAAAACCAGAATAAGGTCTCAGAGGACGATGTAGTCTCACCAATTGTATGATTTAATTTAAAAGTGTTTAGTTTAATTTCAGAAAGATGATACAAGGAAGGAAGACATGAAAGAATTGCCACCATATTCTGAAAATTCTCATTTGTTCTATGACAGCCACAGTGACAGTCTCTCCATCCTGAGGATATCCTCTACGTGTCTAAGGGATCTAGGATCTGTATTTGTCTTACAATTGAGGACACACTTACTGTGATATATCCTCCCATTATGAACCCTGTCATTAATTTAGTGACTTATCCCATACTCGACTGTTCTGTAAATCCCAGGAAACATGAACATGATGGGCAACATTCGTGGTGTGTGGGTTAGCAGGCTTGTGCTACTCACATGGGCGCCATCTGTGCAGGAAGCACCCGTAGCTTTCTGTTTTTACTGTGATGCAACTTCATACAGTTTTCATATGCTCTCATCAAAGTTTGTTGGCTGCAAGCTGCAGAAGTCCATTGCACCTAGCTGGCATTTGGAAACCTAGAAGGGCAGAGGTAGGTGGATGCTGGGTGGCATCACGTCCCTAAGGAGGAAGTGCAGGCACCCCAGGCCTGGAAACCCTGAGGCTGCTCCCTCCATTGCCATGCTTTCTTCCCTCTTCCCTTTCTGTGTCCATTTATCCTTACCTTCTTTCTGCGTCTTTTTAAAGAAAACCATGACTCCTCCTTCTCTCACTTTGGATCCCAGTAACTGTCCTCCATGTCACGTTAGAAGAATTGAGGAAGAGATTTTGCATCTGGGACTCACAAGGATGGTGTGAGGTATGACTGCATAGAATTCTGGAATTCAGAGAAACTTTGAAATCATCCAGATAACATCTCTTTTACTTTACAGCCAAAGATAAGACAGTCAAATAGTTTAAAGGAGTAACCCAAGATCTCCTTGATAACCACTATGTGACCAAGAGAGACACCAGAGGTTTTGTCACTGTCTCCTGGTGAGGATGAGTAGTTTTTTGAAGGTGGGTAAAAATGGTGAATTAAATTAACTTGCCTTAATAGGACAATATGTAAAGGAAAATAGTACTGAATTAGGAACTTCTAAATTATAGGCTAGTTTCAGAAATAGCTAATTATTATCAAATATAAACAAAGTCATGCTAACCACATTATTTGATAACTGTTTGACATTAATAAATACAAAAGAGGTAATTTATAGATTTTTTTATTTGCTCTACTTCTGAAAGCAAACTACTTTCTTTATGTTTTGAAATATCATTACCATTTAAGATAATAACAGGGATTATGTATCAGCTTTGTTTCACTAAAGAAAACTTTGGAATGAGTAGATTCCAGATGAATAATGCTCCATTTTGATGAGGACTGAATTTAATATTCTATTCTCTCCAGTTCAGCTCTTTCACCCAATGTAGTAGCTGTGGAGACTTGGGGCACTTCCCTCTCTTTGTGTCTGTGTGAAAATGCACGTGTGGCTGAACTTCTCACACAAATACAAATTCAGTCTTAAAATATTCCAGTGGAAAGCTTAATTCTAAGAATGCTTTGGAAAAGTGACCAGGACATTTAACCTCTAGCTTCTCTCTTGTAAAGCTTCTCATGGCCCCGCTGAGAATATAAATGGCAAGTTGTGCTTCGCAGCTGGAGCTCCTTGGAAGATAAGTATTAATTCGAGATATTTTGTTCAGTGAAGCATGATGCCTGTTTATGATGCCCCAGAGAATAATTTTTTAACACAAAGAAGAAGGCATATCCTTGCCTATTCCATAAAGACCAGGTTATTGAAAAAATTAAATAGAGGTAACATTGGTGTCTAGGAAATATATAAATATTCTGGAAAACAATGTCATACAAAAAAAGTCAAAGTCATTGGTACAGAAATTGATGTATAGAAAAAACTATAATGTTGTCAAACTTTTACAGCCACACACAGTCACTACACTTGTGCATGAGTAGTTCAGGATGCTTGAAAAATGTCTATGCTTTGTGGAGACATTCTCATCTCAATGAAGCCAATAAAACACCTTGAAATATGATAAATTAGGAAAAAGAAAAAAATTAAGATTTTTAAATAAAAATGTACATTTATTTATTTATTTATTTTTAAGAAAAATGTACATTTAATGCAGCACACTGAATAAATTCATTCTCCCCTAGGCCAACCTCCCCTTATTTAAGTGTTTAACTCACACTGGATTTTAAAAATAAACACTGATTTTTAAAACTGGCAAATAATATGACTTCATATTTGAAAGATAGGGAGAAATTAAGATCGATTACAAAGCTTTCACCATCGGAAACAAAAGAATGAGTGAACTCTTCACATAATTTTCCCATTTTCTTGTTTTATATGAGAAATATATAAATGCTTCATATAAACATTGACACAGTTTCCTAAAAAGAAACATTACTTGTAAAGATAGAATGTAAAAATAAATAAATAAGTAAAATTTTAAATAAATTACAAGTATTTTTATTAAAAATTAATTCAAAAATTAAAGTGTCCTGAAATCTTTCATCATGTGCCTTTCTTTATGTGAGGAGATGTAGTTATCATTTCACCACTTAATAACAGAAAAGTACATTGTGTGAAGTAGTAGAAATATATTTTTAGAAAGTATTTGTAAAATTAATTAACTACAAAATATGTTGTGAAAATTAAAGACATTTTAAAGTCTCCTTCCTGATGTTGGATAGATATTTGGATACTTGTGAAACCATCTTCAAAAGTGAAAATGACCTTTTAAGACATTTGGGGGCATTGAACATCACTTAGCATTGAATGAGGGAAGTTACCACATAGAAATATCTTGTGAGAAATTAAGAAACAAATTATAGTTATCTTTTTTCCCTATTCCTATATATAAACCAATTATGAAATGTAGTTTGAACTGAAAGAGAAAAAAAAATGCATTTGAGTTAAGACCTTTCTTCCTGATGTTGCTTTCTCTGGAAAAGAAAACAGGCTCCTGATTCCTATTAAAGTAAGATAAAATAAAACAAAATAGTAAAGAACCCCTCAAAAAAAGCAAGAACTTCCACAGATTGCATTTCATGGCTTTATCAATGATGTAGTGGATGATGGGAAGTCATGAACAACCTCTAAGATCAGTTGTCACCTGTCACTTACGACGATGTGAGCTGACCTAAGAAGTGAGAAGTCCTGAAGCATGTATTTTGGTGTAAGTTATGGGCATTAAATTACTAGGTTTGGGAAGAAGTCATCCAAATATCCTGAAGAAACAGAAATTGAAGGAAGTAGATCTGCATTTCCAAGAATAGCAACTGCTTCTCAAGAATGGAAAGACACCAACATGGTACCCAGTCATAAGGAAAGACCTCCATAATTACAGATCACTGAGCCAGGAAACTGACATAGTATAATTAAGGACAGAATAATCTAACTCTTGTATAAAGTACAAATTAATAGGGCCATGTCCCCAAAACACAGCTAAGATTAAAAACCCCAGAGAAGGTCAATGGAGGCAGTTACAGGAATCGCCAGGGAGAAGTTTCATTTAACTTGAAAACAAAAAGGCTGCGAGGGCCAGGGAAATGATTAAAATGTGCATTTAGTTAAATGGAAGCTGTCAAGTCAGTCTCAGATGAACAACAAAACAAAATAAAAGCTATCAAACTCTAAATATTAGAGTTATCTAAGAATATTGATTAAATGTGTATGGATGTGTACCATCCTTCTATTTTTAGACTTACATACATACACACCTGGAACTTACTGAACTAATTCGTCACACACTCAGGTCTTCATCATAAGGAAGGTACTATTAATTATCATTTTTTTAAAGTCAGAATTTCAATACAACAAATTTAGGGCATGGATTTCAATGTGAAAAATTAAATCATTTCTAGGATACCTGCTTGACTACTTGTGCATCTGCACCATGTCTTAAATCTGGAGCATAAATCTTGACGTAGATCTAGTGTGATTGATGAGTCTACAAACACATCCGATCCCATTAAACTAATCAGACAAGAAGCAGCTCAGATAACATTAAAGTACCTATTTTTCTCTAACTTATCCATTATGCTACTTAAAACAGTTTTTATTTAGCTAGCAGAACACTTTTTTCCCCCCATAATTAGGCAGTGTGTCATTTAAAATAGGGTTTTTGATTTGGACCAATGAATTTTTTTATCCATCAACAAGTTGAAAAAAATTAATAAAGTAGAATTGTGCTGTCAAGACAGCTAAAAGGGCCCATCATAGATGGCTTCCATTTTGAGCAAAGTGCAGTGATTTTTACTAATGAGAAAAATCAAAGGAAAATAGTTTGTGGAGGTATCCTGTGGCCTGGAAAAGAGATTTTCATCTTTTACAAAAATGTTATCATCAGCCTATAGTTGACTCTTGACTTTCTTAAAGTCACTTGAGAAGTGATTGGTAAAACTACAGTAAAAGTTTACATATTTTAACAATTTACTGAAGTATCAATTGAAATGCCCAAACCTTAAACATGTAGACTTAAGATATCATAGGAGGTTTTGAGTGTCTCTTAAGTCCTTTGCCATATTTTCTGCATTGTTTGGTTAGTGGGAAGATACACACTTGCTTATGGCTTTCATAAAAGCTATTAAAGGAGTGTGTGAAGATGCTTTACCTCAGAGGAAATGGGGTTAACCAAATTTCGAAAACACTAAAGAAAAGAGGCACAGTGTCCTTAAAGGCATATACATCATGAAGCTGACCTTTAATATTGTTCGGGGAAAGAAGTGCTTTCATAACAGGGACCTACACCGAAGAGGGCACAGCTAAAATAATGATAAGACTTATGCTGAGTTGAAATCGTCACTACCATAAAATGAAAATATGGAAGACAGAAACAAGGCAACTTCTTTCCTGCATGCCTTGCCTGCTCCATTAATTGTACAAAGACACTGATACACCTGCATGAATTTGTAGGATACGGATTACATAACTCAGGTAAACCCAGAGCATCTGCTAGGAATCTGAGCCACTTGTGAGTGCACGGATATCTCTGATGTGGGAACATGCAAGGCTCTCAGCCCAGGTGATTCCAACACAATCGGGCATGACCCCACATTTGCACACATGCAGCCTGAATGCTGGAGAAAAGGGGAGCACTGCCCCCAGCCCACTGTGAAGACACAGGACACAGGATAGACCAGGATTCAATGCTGTAACCCATCTGACCTACACTGAGAGGTGAGTGTGGAGGTTTCAAATGATACATTAAAAACACACACACACACACACACACACAACTTCAAACTACATTAGTTCTCCTGAGGAGAACAGGAAGGAGGTCTCTGGATAACAGGTGGGAATATGGGAACAGGTGGGAATATGGCCAGGACGTTGAGAGCTGGACACTGGACTGGTCTGTCTGGGAATCTTCTTCAGAGTTTAAAAATAATGACGGGATTCTGAGCTGTGATCCAGCTTGACCCAGTCAAAGCCAAGAGCTGGAATGAGAACAGCTTTTGTGGACCATGGGTGTGGACGGTTCAAGTGCATGAAGATCCCTGAGTTGACCACATGGGAGACTCAAGTGTTGCGTTCTCCTCTTCCAATTGAAGACTAGGATATCACAGGGAATGTGGATCTTGAGGACACTGCTTGTGCTCATTGTTGTACGTATTTTACATGCAGATGACACTGACATGGAACACACGGCGTGACAATGGTCTGCAAACCGGCACTCTGAGTTCTAATTTGGGGACCCGCATTGACTGTCCTCACCATGTGCCGAGTCATAAACTCTTAGGTGTGTGAGCCAGGGACTCACTGCTGTCTCACAGGGTCACTCCAGAAATAAAAGTAGAAATTTGACTCATTGTGAAGCTTTGAAGTCATAATTAAGTTAACGAATAAGGCCAACAATACTATAATGATGGTATAAATATACAAGTGCTGCTAAAGAATTGACAGAAAAAAAATAGTCGAAATTTACAAAAGTGGCGAACCTTGAAAAGGCCTTATACAGTGGAGGTAATGAACGTGGGAAATAATGAGGTTGTACATAATAGTTTGGCACCGTGAGAGGCTCCGGAGTTTTAGGAAGTGCTATTAAAGTGAACAAGGAAATTAGCATAAACAAAACAGAGAAGTAGGAACAGCTAAGAAAAGATGAACTGTCCCCAAATTACCAAATTGACCATAAATGAAGTATGTAGGCAGGAGGACGAGTCCTGAGAGAGAAACATTTTAACACTGATGTTTAACTGTCAAAGTCACTCTAAATTGCACACAATCAAGAAGCTGCTTTGTTTGGGGAGCTAATTTTGCCTTTTGCTTCTGATGCAAGAAATGATCACACATCTGGAAGGGAAAATGCTATTGATAACAGCATCAAGGCACACTGCCATCTTGTCGCACCTGCTTGTCATGTGCTGTGGCAAGCCGGCCTCCGCTGATCCGTACCTTTCGGGAAGAAAAGTGAATAAGGTCACAGAAACTCTGATAAATATGCTACCTTGACCCTAATGCCGACATCTTGTAGGTGAAAAAACAATTATTTCTGCACAAGAATTACTCCATCAGAGCATTTCAATAATTAAGAATAGGAACCTTCTAGAGGCACCTGTGTGGCTTAGTCGGTGAAGTGTCTGCCTTCTGCTCAGGTCATGATCTCGGGGTCCTGGGATTGAGTCTCACATCGGGCTCCCTGCTCCGTGAGGAGTCTGCTTCTCACTCTCCCTCTGCCCCTCCCCATGCATGCTCTCTTTCTTTCTCTCTCACATTCTCTCAAGTAAATAGATAAAATCTAAAAACAAAAACAAAAACAAAAACAAAAACCCACGAACCTTCCAGATCTGAACTGACATTGTTTGCAGATGTTTGCAGTGGGGCTCGAGGTTTGCTGGGAAGACCTTATCCCTCGACCCCCCACTGCAGAGGAAAACAGAGGAAAAGAAACAAGTGGCAGACGAAACGGGAGGGCTGTCCAACTGTTGTCCAAAAAAAGAAAAGAAAAAAAGAGAAGAGCTGTAACGATGATAGATGTTAATCAGGCTGTGTCATTTGTCACATCAGATGTGAACTTCTAATCATACCTGCCGGAGACTAAGCCAGGCCTGGCCACTTGCACCTGTAGGAAACATACTTTAAATAGGACTGTTCTTCTTCTTTTTTTTTTTTTTTTTTTTTTTTTTAAGGTTTATTTATTTATTTGACAGAGAGAGAGAACGAGCATGACCGCTTGAGCCCTGATGCAGGGTGCGATCCCATGGCCCTGAGATCATGACCTAAGCGGAAACCCAGAGTCAAATCCCACCCTGGCGCCTCTACACATACTGTAGATATAAAGACAAGATGGGTTGAAAGGAAAAGGAGGGTAAGGATGGGTGGGCGGAGCAGACACTCAGGAAAAGACAGCAGGAGTTGTGATTTGAATATGGGGTGGGGGCTGAGTAATGTTCTCCGGACAAAGGACAGACCTGTACCTCTGGCGCTGGGGCCCATCCTCTGACTGCCTACCGCTCAAGTCCAGGCCAAGAAGTATGTCCTCACTGGCGTCCTGATGCCCTGCCCTCCAGACGGGGCTACATGCTCTTCCTGGTCATCTCCCTGCCCGCCGCATGCGTGCTCCTCCTGGTCATCTCCACACAGGTCATGTTCACCGAAACGTGTACAATTTAGCTTTCGCCTGTTTCTTGACATGAACTGGAGTAGACTGTATTACTTGGTGCCTCTCTTAGTTTGCAAATACCATTTTCATGGTTCATCTGTGTTGTTAGGCTTAGATCTAGATTCTAGGCTATCTGTGCCCATATTTCTAGAATATTCCAATAAATCACTATTGCACAAACCATACATCTATTCTACGATATGTCCACATTTAGGTTTTTGCATTGATTTGATTCTTGGCTCTTACATTTCCATCATTAAAACATTCACATATAGAGATAGAAACGTGAACATACACACAACTAAACAAAATATATACCCTCATCCACATCTGTGTCTATATCTAAGAAAGAAGAGAAATTGCAAAGTTTTAGACCTTCATTTTTGTCAAATGATGCCAAGTGATTATCCAAAGTGGTTGTATTTTACTGGTGAATTGATCAGACTATAACAATTCTTCAACATTACCGGAACTCCCAATACATCTGAGGGTCATCCACAGACATGGACCCTCAATACACCTCTCAGGCGCTCTCTCATATTTATCTGGGCAATGTGCTTTCCTCAATTTATCTGTACCTCACACCTTTCCCATGGGCCTCAGACTGTACACTCGATGACTGTTAGGACATCCTCACCCCATCTTCTTGGAGGAAACTCAAAGTCAACAGCCAAATCTGAGCAGAGAGCCCCTTCATATCTGGTATTGTCTCCCCCTTGCTGCTTTGAACTTGTCATCCAAGCCAGAAATGTGAGAGCTCTTCCTCCATCTCCTTGTCCCGCACCCAGAACCCCCGCCCCACGGTGCCATCTCCTACCTGCCCAGAGCCCATCGCAGACAGTCCTTCGGCAAGACACTCTATGTCCACGCAACAGACAAGGTGATCCTCTGCCAAGTGCAAAGGCCACCAACATGCCCCTCTGTTGACCTGCAGACTGGAAACACCCCTGTTCCCTGTGCCCTCAGACTGAGGATCGAGTCCTGCTCAGGACCTGTGAGGTCAGGCTTCTAGTCCTCCTTCCCTCTGTGCTTCCTGCCTCTGCCCAGTCAACTTGCATTTAGCTCCTTCTGCATACGCTGTCCTCCCAGCACAGCACCTCTCAGCCAGCTCTTCCCTCCTAACAAATGTTTTTACCTGTCCACCCTACCTGCAGATCCCGGGCACACTTCTCAGGCTATCTTAACTGTCCACGACACCTGTAGACCCAGGCACACTTCTCAAGCTGTGTTACCTGTCCACCAATCTGCAGATCCTGGGCACACATCTCATGCTAGCTTACCTGTCTACCACACCTGCAGATCTCGGGCACACTTCCCAAGCTGGGCTCTTATAGGTCACTGGAGGGATTATTATTTAATGCTTTCTTAAACTATTAACAGACTGACATAAATTTCCCTATTTGTCCTGTACCTATTATGTGTTTTAAATGTGATCCTGCCATGGGAAGGCGTTGGTGTAACCTCAAGGTATGTAAAAACCAATGGGAAGATAAACACTGCACTTAAAGATTTATATGCTGGTGAGAGAGATGCCAAATTTCAGGAGGGTGTGAGAGTACCATCAGGGACACCCAGGTGTCGGGGAAACCAGGCGGCAAGGGCCAGCATCCTGGAGGCACAGCCAGCCTCCCGGGTGAGGCTGACCTGAAGTGCAAGTGGGGACATCACAAGTCCTGGCAGGGCCAGAGGATGGTGCTGGGCCTAGTGGCAGCCAGTTGATGGCCCAAAGACAGGCAAGGGGGACCCCACGTAGCTCAATAAGGCAGGAATGGATGCAGATAGGTCAGTAGACACACAATAGAAGAGCTGGTGGAGAAAAGGAGGTGGGATTGGGATCAAAGCTGAAAAGAGGAGAAGGACCCAGCATTTACTGAGAAGTCACTCTGATTCCTTGGCTTTGCCAGGGTCTCTACTTGCAGCATGTAGTTTAGTCATCATGGAAACTTCTTCCAACTACAAAGTCTAATGTTGCCACAAGCCCGTGCTGTTGTGTATGCCTGACAGCCTTAGGCGGTCCCTTGCTTAGCCGTTGTCTTGGCATGCCGCTAATGGGAACACCACGGAGTCACGGGAGGTCATGTCTAATTTACCTACAAGTGCAAAGGGTCCTCTGACCCTGTAAGGTGAGGTGCCCTGCTAGCCAGTCCTATTTCACATGGTCTTCTCCAAATGATGCCCCTGGTGCTGCAAGAGCCCGTACCTGAGTCATGCCCAGGAAGGCTGCCCTGCACTGGCTGTGCCTGGATAGCCGTGGCCCTTCAGGGTGGAATCCGAAGGTGATGCTGCAGCTTCACCTTCTGCAGCAGAACTTCCCAGGATCCAATGGATTCCCTGATCCATCTAGTGCTTCCTGAGACAGGTTCTGTCCATGAAATCCCCCAAACTCTCCATGTGCAGATCCGGACACACAGGTCCTTTAAATAAGGAACTTTTGGGAGCCTCTGGGGGGTCCATTGGTGAAGCATCTGCCTTCAGCTCAGGTCATGATCCCGGGGTCCTGGAACTGAGTCCTGCACCCGGTTGTGCTTCTTCTGTCTCTCCCCACCACTCGTTCTCTCTCTCTCTCTCTCTTAAATAAATAAAAACACAAAATTCTTATAAATACGGATCTTTTCTGTTTTCTCGTCTTCTCTGAGCCTGGATCCTCTGGGCCTTGTTTAGGAAAGCATGTTACCCAGATAAATATGAGAGAGTGCCTGTGAGGGCTGTTGAGGGTCCATGTCTGTGGATAACTCACAGATGTATCGGAAATTCCAATAATGTTGAAGAATTGTTATAGTCTGATCAATTCACCAGTAAAATACAACCACTTTGGATAATCACTTGGCATCATTTGGTAAAAATGAGGGTCTAGAACTTTGCAATTTCTCTTCTATCTTAGATCTAGACACGGATGTGGATGAGGGTATATATTTTGTATAGTTGTGTGTTTGTGCACATGTCTCCATCTCTATACGTGAATGTTTTAATTTAATGACAGAAATATAAGAGCCAAGAATCAAATCAGTGCAAAAACCCAAATGTGGACATATCGTAGAATAGATGTTTGGTTTGTGGAATAGTGATTTATTGGAAATTCTAGAAATATGGGCACAGATAGCCTAGAATCTAGATCTAGGCCTTACAATAGATGAACCATGAAAATGGTATTTGCACACTAAGGGAGGCACCGAGTAATGCAGTAGAGTTCTGTTCATGTCAAGTTAAGAAACAGGAGAAAGCTAAATTGCCTTGTCTCCTTTGCTCTCTCCTCTTAGCAAGAAAGAGTCTTGGTGGCTTGAGAGATGCTCAGTCCTCTTCCCAAAGCAGTCATCTTTGTGTAGCTTTGTGTAAGAATTAAGAGGAAAAAAAGCAATGCTTCTGAGGAAGAGTTAAATCAAAGGTGTTGGGAACATATTTACAAGGTCCTGGATCCTTGGTTATCTTCTCTCATTTTTAATGAATAATTAAAATGAAATTTTTCAGGGGTCATGTGGTATTGCATTTTAAATATTTTCCCCAGAATGATTTATTGTATTAAACATAGTTTACGTAGCATCAGGGCTTCTGTCCTTTTGCTAAAAAGATGATCTTAATACAGTCAGGGTATCCTTCTCGGGAACTGTCAGCAGAAAGGCAGTGTCCTCTGTAGAGGCCTCCAAAGCATGTAACACATGTAAGGAGAAAGGTGAACCCACCCTCCACCTGCAGAGAGAACAGGGCACAGAGCAAAAGGTGCACAGAGGGCAAACTGTAGGTCCAGCCCAAACTCAGGGCTCACCTGGGTGGCAGGTGCCTGCGGCTGCACTTCAGGGAACAGCCACCAGAGGGCATTGGACCCAAGAGAAGCGGAGGGAGGATCCCAACCCGAACGCGTCTAAATACTTAGGATAATTTTACCCGGATGGTTGCCAAGGTGCTGGTATGCAGAGTTGCAAAGCCAGAAATTACCACAATTTCTTTATTCTTTTTAACATGCTCGAATAGAGGCCACTAAATACCAGCTTCTTTTCCTTTATAATAATGTTGCATTTAGAGGAAGAATGTTACATTTGCATTTTTAGATATAAAGTTATTTTCGTAGGTACTGATACCTGTAAAGAGGGGAAAAAACACCCCACAAATTGATATTTTTCCTGGGAACGGTTGCATGAGTGTGTTGATGGAGGCTTGTAAATGTTGTTTGCGCACTTGGAGCCATCTAAATATAAATGCTGGAGGAAACAAAGGAATGCGCAAGTCTAAATAAAGCAGCCCAGGTGTACCTCCCAATCAGGCACGAAAAGCTCAGCAAGAGGCCTGGCCCCTTTGTCCCTGCCCCTTCATGCCGGACCTTTCACAGCAGGGATGGAAGGGGATTAGGAAAACTGCAGAATGCTCACTTCATTTCCCAGGGGTCTGGCGCAAAGTTATTATTTAATAGTTATCACTGGTGTTTCTACACTTGTCCAATGCCATGGAAAAAGCTGATGTGTGGTGGCCTCGGGCGTCCAGCTGTGCAGTGATGGCCAGGTGACAGGCCCGGGGGGAGGTGCCGGCCTGGCCACGTGCACAGGGACCCTCCTCCCAGCATCTTCCAGAAGGGCTGACCACACCTGGGAGATGGGTCACCGAAGGACACAGATGCGGGAGGGAGGGGAGGTGCAGACACCGTGGAGGTCAGCTTTGACGGGCACATCATCCTGTGTGTTTTTAACTAAACATTTATTTTCTTGCTCAAAGCTGTGTTGACTCATCGTAAAAGTCTTGGAGCACAGAGACAAACCAACAGAAAATGGAAATCAGGTGTGATTTTAGTGCCCACAATAACCTTCATAAAATGTGTTCTAGAATCTTCTCCTCTTTTAGATTCCTACCGTCTAGATTGATTTTTTTTTTTTTTAATGTATTGAGTTTGACGTCGTGGACCATGGCTTTCATGCAGGCAGAAACCAGTAGGAAACCTGCCCTCTCCCAGCAGCTCCACGGGAAAGGCAGAGGAGGCCCACTCACACCACAAGCCCAGAGGCATCGGGACCCTCCTGTTTGCAGGCTCTGCGCTGGCGCTCAGGACACTGCACTTCCTCATGCTCATGCTGTCCAGACAGGAGGGCAGGCATTTCTGCATCCCAGGGCTTCCCCATCCGTGAGGACGCAGCGTGTGGAACAGTAGCCCGACCGACTCAGAAAGTGGAGCCTCTGGTCACTGAATTCGGATGCTCTATCTCCTCCTTTGGAGACGACAGGGCGAAACTCCGCGCTATCCTGAGATAACACAACCGCCTGCGTCTCTACCACAGTACACGGACGGCATAGACGCCTTGCCCCTAGCGGAAGCCTGGGGCAGGAAGTGTCTCGGAGGCTGAGGCTGAAACCTGCCAATCCCGCACAATTGCGGAGAGAGGTCGTCGTACTTGGGGGTGCGTTATTCATCACTCACTTTAATGGGCCCTTTTGGGACATTTTATCTGCCATATGTAACAGTTCATGTGGATCCTATCAAAGAATTTCCAGCAAGGTCACCCTATGTAAGCGTCGTGACTGCGGCTGGGAGGACAAGACGCTCTCCTGGCTCCCCTAGCACTGGACTTACCCTGGGGGTGGGGGGGCGAGGAGGGACTTTGAAAACCCCCAGGAGAGGAAGCAGCAGCAGGACTGAGCAAAGACCCACGGCACACAGGACCGAGGGCCGAGGCCGCGCGAGCGCTCCCAGGGGAGTTCTGGTCCTCGGTGCCCGGCAAACAGCCTCTGGTGCCTGTTCCCCCGGGATCCTGGGACGTGGCCTCATATGACAATGCGGTCCCTGCAGGTGTGTCTGGATCAGGGTGGGCCGCGGAGACAGGGAGGTGAGCACCCCCCGGAGCCCCCGAGCCGGGGAACCCCTCCCACCGATGCCCCGAGGGGAGCCAACCCTCTGGATACCTGGACCCCAGACGTCGGCCTCCCCGACGGGCACTTGTCGGGCAGCCGCGGCCCCTCATGTGGACCGCTTGCTGCGCTCTCGCGGAGGGCTGGGGGTTATGTGGGCCCCGTCGGCCCGGATCCCCAGGAACCCGCTGAGATGGACGTGGTGTCTCTCGCATAGAAGCTGTTTAGACCAGGATCCCTGGGTGGCGCAGCGGTTTAGCGCCTGCCTTTGGCCCAGGGCGCGATCCTGGAGACCCGGGATCGAATCCCGCGTCGGGCTCCCGGTGCATGGAGCCTGCTTCTCCCTCTGCCTGTGTCTCTGCCTCTCTCTCTGTGTGACTATCATAAAAAAAAAAAAAAAAAAAAAAAAAAAAAAAAAAAAAAAAAGCTGTTTAGACCGCCTACAACTGGATGTCATTTGAAAGGGATCTTTTATAGCAACCTACCCAGTGGGTTCTTGAAGATGTTCAACAACAGACTGCATGGTAGGGATCCTTGGAGACATCCGCCTGGGCCCATATAGAGGGCGGAACTCGGGAATGTTCTGGAGAGCAGCCAAGGAACCCAAAGTAAGGAAGCCGGTGGGTTTTAGCACTTTTTTTTCTGGGCAAAGTATAGGTATTTTGTTTTTTCCTAAAGATTTTATTTAGACTTTTTTTTTTTTAATAATTTCAACCTTCTTTTTTTCAAATTTTTATTTATTTATGATAGTCACACAGAAAGAGAGAGAGAGAGAGGCAGAGACACAGGCAGAAGGAGAAGCAGGCTCCGTGCAGGGAGCCCGACGTGGGACTCGATTCCAGGACCCCGAGATCAGGCCCCGGGCTGAAGGCAGACGCTCAACCACCAGGCCGCAGGCGCCGCCGCAGTTGTCTGCGAGGAGCTGCTGTGCGCCTGGAGCACGCGGCCAGGTGCTGTGCACATCCACGGGGCGACGCTATTGTCACTGGAAGGATGGTGACGTCTGTGATACACATTTTCCTGTAATTAACTTGTGGTCTTTGGTTCTTTATAATAAAGTCATTTTTCAAATGGCATTAGGTCCCTACTGTACTAAGAAAAAGGAAGTGATGGTTTCCCCCCCTCGTGATGAGAGCAGCCACGGGAGAACGAGGCCGCGGGTGCGGAGCGGGGAGGAGCACCTGCCGCAGCACAACCTCGGTCCCCGGCGCCAGCCGCCGCGAGGACAGGTGATGGGCGGGCCCGGGGAGGCCGGGGTGGTGTCCCGCGGCAGGAAGGGCAGCCTGCGGCCGGCCTCCCCCTCCCGTCCCCCCGCGGCCTGCCCCTCCGCCCCGGCCCGGCCTCCCCCTCCGCGTCCCCCACCTCCGCCCCGGCCCGGCCTCCCCCTCCCCCACCCCCCCGCCCCGCCGCCGCTCCCCCTCCTTCCAAGCTCTTATCAAAACGCCGCATGCACGAAGCTCGCGCTGGCCCCGAATCCCAGAACCCTCAGTCCGGTCGCGGCAGCAGCACGTGGAGGGATTCCGGGCCTCGATGCTTCAGCCGCAAGTCTCGGCTCCGGGCGGCAGGTAAGCGGCGCAGGCCGCGCTGAGCTTCGCGGTGAGGCCGCTGGGCGGGCGGCCGGGACCCGGGGAGGGGGGACTTGGGGCGGAGGCGCCCCCGGAGCCCGGAGCCGCTGCATGTGCGCCCGAGCCAGGGCCCCGAGGAAGGGCTAGAGCCGCGAGGGCGCCCGGGGCACCCAGGCCCAGGTAGCCGGGTACACCTGCTGCGGCCTCTCCACCAAGGTGCGTGCTCTTGCATCACCCCCCGGGGCGCACCGTATCTCCGGACGCGCTGATTTATTTTTACCTCCCCTCGGAGGCTGTGCGCTGTGTTCCTTCAGGAACTCCTCCGAGAACGCTCAAGGCTGCGGCTAGAATTAGTGGGGTTTAGAGCTAAGTAGGATAATAGCACCACGTTTCCTGCCTTACAGAGAAGGGAAGTTATGTCTGGAGAGGGATGGGGTTTTTTGGGGCCGAGTGACCAATCCCAAAGCTGGCCAAACCTCGGGTCAGGTCAAGGACGTCCCAGGGCAGACCAAGCACACGAGACTGTCTTTCCACCGTGGCTTTCCCATCAGAAGCCCAAATTTAGGGCATTTTCCTGGACTTATGAATAAAAATACAAGAAGCCCTCAAGTCACATAAACAAACAAATGTGAAGTTAGGAGATAAAGCTGCTATGACTAAGAACTGCGACTGAACACTGGAATGCAAACCTCCAGTGTTCTCCAAACTGCATCTACCCATCTCTATGATTTATCGCCCAAATGCTATTTTGTCCATCAACCTCTTTTAAATTTTGGAGTCACCTCTCCCATCCTGTCTAACCTTCTTTGTGGCATCACGGGAGGATCGCTAAAGTTTCCCAGGAGGCCAGTGGAGAGAGCACCCCACACACGTCAGTGGACTCTATCCATCCAGGAGAAAAGAACGTCATCTCATACCCGACCGAGTAATGATGGTTGTAACATGATTAAGGTCGTCTCTTCTGGTGAGGCTATATCCTCAAATTGTTATTAAAACAAACATTCTCCCAAACCGCAAGGAGCAGGGGGGCCGTGGAGCCTGCAGACGCCTCACCCTGTCCATGGGGGTCTCCATCTGAGGCTCCCTGACCCCTGCACGAGGCCCATTCCAGACCTGGTGCTGCTCAGCCCCCTCTACCCGTCAGTCCCCGGGGACCAGTCTCCTGGGGCGTCAGGGCTTCCGAGCTCCTTGGCTTATCTTGTCCTCTGTCTGGCCATGAGCCTTGCTTTAATGCATTTGTTCTGCATTAATAATATGGACCCGCAAGCAAGAGGTTGATTAGCCGTATTTGTTTTGCATTGGCAATTATTTTAAATTGGATGTGGGGCATTTTTTTTTTTAATTAGAGCTGCTTACTGTGAACAAAAGGGAAGACATACTGTATGATGTTGACTACTTTACACTCACAACAAATAATAATAATACACGTGATGATAAAATCGGCCTGTCACAGCCCCAGAGATTCCGATCTTAATTATGGCAGAGAGTGACTGCCTCGTGTCTGAATGAGGGACTTGAGGCTGTTTACTTCACCGAATGTAGGACATGGCCTGTGACATCGGGAAACCTTATATATGTTTGCAAATGGAGATGATCTAGGGCGTGCATCCACCATGTAACTCAATTCACATTGCCCATTATGGGAATGAGATGTGAAAAATAATTTCCTGTATCTTGGAGCATCACAGCACTAAGTGGATTGCTGGCTCGGGCCCATGTAAAATAATAAGGTGATATCACCCACACAGCCACGTTCGGCAGGAATGCCCGTGCGGCCTCGCTCCCAGCTTATAGGGCGCAGCTAGCTTTCGCTTCCACCGAAGCCACCATTCCACTTCAGTGAAACAAAATATAATGAGTCCTTATGATAATATTGTGTTTTAAGTGGTAGCTTTTAGCTCTTCAAAATTATGTCCACTAATTAGAGGCGTGGGATCCTCTCCGTTATCTCCCAGCTATAAATTATCACATATATTCATAGTTACAGGAATTTCACCTTCTGTGAAGCAGCCCTTATGCAAACACTCATAGTTGGTATGTCATTGGAGCATATCAGCAATTAATTCTCACAATGATCAATGGGAAGAACGTCCTTTCCCCCGTATCTGGTTTATTTATGTGCTCCCATTAATTATGCCTAATTTTCTGTTGGCACTTTTCTTCCTAATGTAATTCAATTTAAGCATATCTTTCTAGAGACTTATTAATAGGTAGGGTCATTTATATTGTGTAGCACAAATATTTTATAATCCACTAATCTTGACAAAAAGGCAATGCCTTCCTAATAAAAAATGCATGGGGAGTAATGGGTCCCTATTAATAACTTATTAGGTCAGATCGCACAGTTTGAAGTGTCTATTACGCTTTAATTTTATCAGATCTCTTCCTTTGGAATTTGCCACACTTTCTTTACCTTTTGATTTCAGCTGCTCTCAGTATCGCCCTGCCTATGTGACTGCCAGCAGTCCTCTGGGACTTTGCAACGGGGATGCAGGGGGGACATGTGGGTGCCCCAGGGCTTTCTCACCCATTGCCCCAGTGCTGTGTCCCAGCGCCCCTCTTCCTTACAATGGATGTTTATAATCCAGAGATCCTTAATCATTTTGGTGCACACACCCTTTCAGATATCTCATAATAGTGACTCAACCAGTCCTCAGGAACACATTGTCACATAGACTGATTACATCTCAGCTCAGAGGACTTATTGAAATCCCCAAATTAATCCATGCACTTATTAGGAATCAAAGTGACACAGTTCAGGACCTTTGGTGAAAACCCACCATATGTTAATGATTTGGAGATACTTCAACTAATAACCAACTTAACTCGGATAAATATGACTTTCTAAAGCCTGTGCGTCCTTGCTGTGGTTGGATGCAACCACATTCGATCTGCCCTTTTATCTTCTTTGATCCAAACCTAGCAACATTTCCAGTGAGCTGCACAGGCCTTTGTGAGGTCCTGGGGAGATGGCCTCAGCCACAGCCCTGCCCTCAAGTAACCATCTAGAGAGAAAGACAAAACGTGCAGGAAAATAGTGATGGATTTTCGCAAGCAAAACAATGAAACTTAACCAGACTTCTGTCTTCTCATCTGTAGAGTGAGGACGCGAACAAACTCCCTTAAAAGGCCCCTTCCTACTCTGACTTTTCATGGCTAGGGATCAGATCAAATGCTATGAATGTGTAAAAGTGGAAAGCTAAACTACTATGAAGAGTGTTCCAGCAGGTGGATGCAGACAGAAATAGTTTATGTGAGACAGGATCCAACTCACCTCAGTCCTGCAACTATGTTTCTGATGGTCTGTGTTATTTTAAATATAACTTGTATGCAAAAGTATAGTTCTGGATAAGAGGAAGACTAGGTCGTTTTGCTCAAAATGAGATCTTCATTCAGTAGACGTGTGCCTTGAGTGCTAACTGCATTTGAAGGTACTCAGATGTGGTTACCAGTGACTCCAATAGACTTTGAGGCTTCGGGGATGATGAAAGGTTATAAGAACCCCCAAATCAGGTTAAAGTGAAAATACCGCATTTGTGCATATAGTTAGCAGCTCTTTCTGGAGCACTGTCATTGGGGGGAACACAGGTATGAAACTTCCTTATGAAAACATATTCAACTTTACACCATTACCAAATTAGGTCTGATTTTTAATAAAAATCATTAACCAAACTTTACCCTGAGGTCAAATCCCCTATTGTTTGGAGCTTTAACTTTGCTTATTTTTTAACATGTTTATTATTTTTGCTTTTATTATAAATATCAGCATCTACCTATGAATCTTATGGTGTTCTGAAAACTCATTGGAATGGGAGAAATGTGGATAATGTGATATTACATATCACTACTGTTCTATGCATTACATACCCATTAAGTCGAGTGTGAGTGACTGTGTGAGTGTGTATGTGTGTGTATGTGTATGTATTTTCTCCCCAAACAATCTTAAGTTCATCATTTAGGGAAAAACACCTAGACTGATGCACTTACTAAAATTTAATTCCTTTGGATTGTGCTCATGATCACATTCAGTAGACATGTAGTCAATACACATGCACTGTGCTGGGGCCAGGTGATAGGGACTCAGAGGGAAGCACATTAACACAGGTTCTCATTCCTGAGAAAAGGAAAGGGAGCACAGCTCATAAACTCGTACTTTGTGCTGAAGTAACATCCGTTCATCCCTGTGGGTAACATCCGTTCATCCCTCCATAACACCAGGAAGTTACCCTCTTTTGCTGTAGATTTGGAAAGGGAACTGAATGGGGTCAAGTCATCCACTCAACTTCCTGCAAATAATAAATAATGAAGCCAGACTCCAAACCCAAATCTGCCATGATTGAATAATCCCACTCCTCTTTAAAAAAAAAAAATAGAATAATTAAACAGCCGTAAAGACAATAATACACAACTGGATGGCAAGAGGGTGATTTAGATAGCTGTAGTAGATTCTCGGGACAGATTGCTGTGGGCTGAAGTGATCTGAGCATGCGTCATGAAGAAGGCTAATCTGAGGGAAGCATCCACGTGGGTGCAAGACTTCTTTTTCCCCTTAGGTGAATGTGCTCTGCATTTAATTTTAAAACTAGACCAAATGTTCCACTGATACAATAGCAATGTATTCATGTACGTTCATGTATCTAATATTCACTTGATGATTTTTTAAACTGAAGAATAGTTCACAATATAATATGTTAGTTTCAGGTGTACAACATAGTGATACGGCAATTCTACACAGTGCTCAACCGCAGTAAGTGTGGTCGCCGGCAGTAACCACACATCATTACTACGATCTTACAGACATTTCCTATACTGCACTTTCCCTCTCTGTGACTTACTTATTTTATACCTGCTGTCTGTATGTCTCAATCCCCTTCACCTATTTTGCCCATCCCTCCATCCTTGTCCCCTGTGGCAACCACCATTTATCTTCTCTGTTTAATATCTATTTATTTTTTGTTTGTTTTGTAGACTCTACACATAAATGAATACAGTATTTGTACGATTTATTTGTTAGCATAATACCTTTCAGGTACAACTATGTCACAAATGGCAAGATTTTATCCCTTTTTCTGTGGCTGGATGATATTCCATTGTACACGTATGCCACATCTTTATCCACTCACGTATCAGTGGGATTTGCTTGAGCAAAAGAAAGAGATAGCAGGGCATTAGGTCCATTCTGGGGCAAAAAGAAGGCTTTGTTAGGATGTAATGAGAAGTAAAGGTGTGATGTTTGTAGAGGACTTCCCGAGCTCGGAGACTCATAAAATTTTCCCTGTAAGGACTTAGTTTTATAGGGTTTTTCCCAAACAGGTTATTACATGGTCATACCACGATGTGAAGGGGGGACTGATTTCTGGTGATCTTAGAATGAGCCAGAGAGTAGTTAAGATGATATCCAAACAGCAGAGGTAGGGATCTGTGGAAGACCAGACATAGTCACTCATGGCCCCTGTGGGAAGCACGGGGCACCTGGAACCCTTGTGAAGAAACAGTCTCTGTGGGGCTTCATAGAGGACGAGGGGCATGGAAAAGAAAAGAAGCATGGCTGATGGACGTTTACACCCGTGTGGTTGATGGGAAGTTGAAACTTGCTCTGAAATTAAAGGGTTTAGAATAAGAGTTGGTGTTTAAGATGAGATCAAGAGTCTGGTTTTGACACATGGAGTCTGTGAGCCTGGGAGGCGGGCATCTGCTCTCCAGTGTGAGAATCGGGTCCCACGGACACCAAGGGGATGGTGTAAGCTTCGGGGTAGGAGGCTTCCTCTTACCAAGAGAGGAGCATATACATGAGTGGGCTTTGGGCATGCTCGGGCCTGGAGCATTGAAGAGGGTGGGGGCAGCGGGGACAGCGGCTGCGGGCCCCACGGCCTAGGGGTCAGGGTGGAGGCTGCAAGAGGCCATAGCCTTGACCTGGCAAGGCTACAGAGAAGCCAAGAAGTGTAGGAATTAAGAAAGACAGTGTGCTCTCTGTGCGATCAGGTGACCTCTGGGAGGAGACACTAAGAGAAAGACCCAGAGCCAGGCTGCATGAAGTCAAGGACCCCTGGCTGGTGTGTGAGTGGAAAGCACAGGGTTGGCCCTTTGTCTGCAACAACTGCTGGGCAAAGGGAGGAGCAAGATCAATAGGATCTCAGGATCAATAGGGGTAAGAAAAAGGTTTTCTGAACTTTCCCTGGAGCGTGCAAGACGGAGCTTTGAAGGCAAATATAACACTGGGAAGCTGATGGGACAGAACCAGAGGATCAGTTTCTCACCATGGGATGAAGAGGGAAGGAGCCAAAGCCCCCAGAGGAGACCACGTCTATGCACATAGCAGCCTTTGGAATAAAGACAATCATTCTTTAGCCAAGATTGATAAAAGAGTGAAAGGCCTGGCTGGTACCTAGACCGATTTTGCTGTGGCGTGGGGGTGATTGGGGTGCTCAGCATAGCTTCCTGTGGGCCAGGGAGTGAGGCACCAGGGAGAGGGAGCGAGTGCCTCGTGCCTCAGCCGCCTGCAAAGACCTACCGTGTGCAGCAGATGGCTCGGGGCTGGAGAAGGTGTTCCGGGTCATAGCAGGTGTAGCCAAGGACCACCGTGCATGGTACACATGTTGGCGGGGTCCTGGCCCCTGGTCCAGATGGGGAATGGGGAGCTGAGACACTAAACACTGGTCAGTTGTTAAGGCATTGATTTAGTAAACAGGACAAAAGTCAAGTGGGCCCAGGAGTCTCGGACATTATCTGGGATATTATTTAGGTAGTTGATTACAACATCTGATTGGTGAACAATCTATTACTTTTAGTGAGTGCTTTAGAGTTTATAAAGCACTTATATATCCTTTATCTCAAAAAGTCAAATGTAACTATAAAGAGGCTAATAGGCCAAGTGAAGTCAGCTGGATTCGGTAATTTGAGATCACGGTGAAAACAGAGTAGATTCATAAGAAGAGTCAATTAAAGGGCTGTGCTCGGAGACGGGAAGCCTTGAGTTTGAGGTTGAGTGGACTGACTAATCCAACTCAGGACCCAGCAGGCGGGCTGGACAAGATTTGGACTTATGGGTCCTTTTGTGGAAGTCATCTGCAGCTGAGGAGGGCAAACCTGCCAAGCCACAGGCAAGCACTTGGGAAGTGGAGTAGGAGGTACCAGAACCCATCAGGATTCACCCAAGTCCTTGGGCCCTACCTGTGGGCATGAGCATGAAGGTGGAGCTCGGGCCAGAAACCAGAGGCAGGCTCTCCAGATAGACGGGAAAAGCAGGTGCACAGGTGGGGTTGGTATGGTCCGTCAGTCCCTGCCCTCTGGTGCCAGCACTCACCAGGTACCCCAGGCAGCTCCAGGTACAGGACCAGCCTGGAGCCTCCCAGATGGAGCTCCTCCAGCAGCAGCTGCTGCCCTGCGTGTCATTCTCAGTGGGAGGGGCCCCAAGGACAGTTCCTGGGATAGTGAGTGACCTCAGAGGACAGGAGGGGGCTGTGTAGAGAGTCAGCAGAAACCCCACAAGCACCGACTCCTCTGTACAGTCTTATCACAGGCTGAAATTTAATTTTGCCTCTTTTACTCTTCTCCTGTCCACGTTCATAGTCTGAACACCGACGTGTTAAAGTTTACCTGTTCAGATTGCTCAAAGGACCATCGTGTTGAACGAGCAGGAAAGACATGGTGAGAAATGACTGTGGAAAGCAGAGAAGCACACATCTCAAGGAGAAAGAAAATAGCACGGAGCCCGTAGCAACCATGCACAGAGGCAGACGGTCTTCGGGATGGTCTTCCAACCCAGGGACTGTCTTTGACTTTCCAAATCCATGAATATTATTAATCAAACCAGGAATTGTAAAGAATCCACGATTCCTGAGCACATCACTCCCCCAACACGTTTAACATGGAAAGAGGTAAACTCCTTCTTATCATTAAGAGGCTCATTCTGTTTTTTTTTTTTTAATATTTTAAAGTACATTTTGAAAATGGGGGTTTAAAATATGAAGTCACTTCCTCACATTTTAAGGATGAGGTGATTTTCCTAATAACATTTACACAATTAGTAATTTTACCGGATTAATTGATGCCTATAAGCCTGTATTGCTAATCTCCATTACGGGGATTTTAAACTCAAATGCACGAACACCATACAATAAAATACGGAACTAGAGGCCAAAGCTCTCAGTGCCAGAGAAAGCTGTTCGGGATGCTGCGTGACTCACACACGCAGAGCCTCTCCAGCACGCCGCTCCCCCGGAGCACAGCGCTCTCTGCGGAAATCCTCTGCGATTATCTGCGGTTCATTATTAAATTCCAAGCTGGTTGTTTGGGCAAGTGTGCGATATCAACAAAATATTGTTCCCTCCACGACTCCCCTGACCCTCCGCACTCCATCTTGACACTATCCCAGCGATAAGAACCTGGCAGCCATCAGAAGATCATTCTGGAAAAACGTCACCTCTTCCTCCCTATTGTAAGAATATCTAATAGAAAATGTAAACAACAATCTAGAAATGATGGCATGAAACGGCCCTCCCATGACATAGTAGGTGGAACAAAAGCCCTTTTCTGGCGTTTGCACCATCAGCAGCTGCAGGCTGATGCATTTGGCTTTCTGTTAAATAGAGGTTGGAGTATAAAAATAGACACTGGCATTTATTGGAAGCTGAGGTCTGTTGAAGTTTTACAGATTTAGAAAGTTCACTAATCGCCATCAATTAAAACCTCTGCCTTGCTGTTGCATGAATTATTCACAATAGTGTACACAATAGCAGGGCTCTTGGAAATACTTATTACAGCCAAATGTAGAACAAATAGTGAAATTCAAACTGATAAAGGTAAAAAAAAAAAAGTGTTTCAATTTGTAAATACAAAGAAAAGAGGCATCCCGGCGGACTTTGATGGACAGATCTGTATTGAGAAAGCATCTCTGACCCCTGGTATACTTGTAACAGATTGGATGATGTTTTCTATTAGTCTATAATTTAAAAAATTAAAGAAATATTACTTTAATCAAAAAGTTGGTCCAGGAGCGCCTGGGTGGCTCTGTTGGTTAAGGGCCTGGCTCTTGATTTTGGCTCAGATCATGATCTCAGGGGTTTGGGATCGAGCCCCGAACTGGGCTCCTTGCTCAGCGGGGAGTCTGCTGGAGATTCTCTCATTCTGCTGCCACCCCCACTCACACTCTCACTCTCTCTCTCTCTCTCTTACAGAGTCTATTACCGACATAAATATGCAAATGTATGCATACACACACTTATGATTATATAAGTAACTGCACACTTATTACTATTAATTACTTTGTGTAGCCCACATGTTTACCAAAAATAAGAATTAGAAAGACCAAAACTAGCCAGATGCTCTTTCTGAATCTAAGAAATACTGTCATCATATTTGTTTTCAGACCTGTTGTGTGCTTCTAGCCACCATTCTGTGTGTGGCCACAGGATTGGCTATGCCCCGGCATCATGCCTTGGCTCCATCCCCACTGAAGGTTTGTCCTGGGATCTAGCTGGAGCCTGCCCCAGGGGCAAGAGCCCTGGTGCTTCGTGCCGCACCTCCTCACCCCCCTCATGTTGCATTGCACCTGCTTTGGTGTAGGAAACCTAGAGATCACCACTTCCTTACCCTTACCACCCCCCCAGTACCAGGGGAGGGGCTGAGGGGAAAGGCAGACAGAAGAGCGCATCCCACAATGACAATAACGCTGGCATTAAAGATTGATGGGGGCTCAATGAGAGCAGGTTCCCAATCTTGAGCGACTCCAGCCCTCTGCCTCGTGATCTAGAGCTCAGCAATAAAGATAAAAGGTCATTACCATCTATTGAATCCAATCATGACAAGTCCATTCACCTGATGGGGGCATGTATTACATACAAAAAGCTAAATTAAAATAACATTATGGGCTGGTTCAAATCCACATGGAAAAGGAAATCTCAGATGAAGGACAGAATAAATCACAGGCTATGAATAATTTGATTTATGGTTCCTTTTTTTTTTATTGGTGCAAAAATACTTCCTCTGTTGCCCATATGCTTGACACCATAGCCTTCGAGGGGGGCTGCACTTTCCTCTCAACCATGTACTTGGGGAATGTAATGGCAATATCAGATACCTAAGAATAGACTTAAAGATATACCATCTACCAAAACAATTCAACAATTCTTGTCTAGGCATAAATAGTATTCATACAGTTATGAAAACATATGGCAGACGTTATCATTTAAAACATTTTAAGAATAGTGTTGAAGCTTTTGTAAATAGAAGATAAAACATTTTGTGATCTATCACAACCAATTTTAATGTCTTACATATTGTATTTTTGACTGGAAATTTAAACCTATGTATGTTGAAAAAGCAAGTCCACACATAAAAGGATGTGTGTTTACACTGATAGGTCTCTACGTGGCCTCTGGAAGTCATGGGATGTACGTTCTGTCTCAATACCATTTATATTCGTTTTATTTCCCAAAAGTCTCTCAAATCTAAGTTATCAATAATGGGTATATCTTCATCCTTTGTTACTAAATGAATAAAATGCTCATTGTTGAGATCAAAGAGTTAATGAGTAAGTTTCTTACAGAGAAAAGTTGATGGCTCTATTCTGAGATGAATTCTAAAGGAAAGCAGCCTTGGTATTAAAGTTTGTTTAGTTACTGTTGTTTTTTTTAAAGGGAGTTAAGAATCTCTTTTCTTACAATAACATAAATTGTTGTCCATCTTTGTTAAGTATTCCTTGAATGGCTTTACTGTCCTGAGCACGAACACAACAATAGGAGCCATGAGTCCCCGTGACCTTCTAAATGCAAAGGTCTCAGCACCGCTGCAATAATTCCCACACCTGTGCTTGCTCGACTACATCTCAAGCATGAGCACTTTGTAACTAACCTGGCAGTGGACTATGAAGACAGTGTCTACCGTGATTTCCTGCGTCTCTTCTGCATCACAATTAATAATTTATTGCTGTCCTCCCATAAGGACATTCCTGCTATTGTTACCTTGACCTGCAGCCTCCGCCCTGAATTCCTGCCCAAGCCGCGGGGGGTGAGCTCAGGCCCTGAATTCCCTGAAATCTGTCCCAGGGCCTTCTCACTAGAACCCCATTGTGGCTTCCACGTTCTCACTCCGGAAAAGGTGGGCCTGTTATGTGCACATACAATATACACCTTGCCCCTCACATGATGCCTTCCTCATCCCCTAAGACATCGGAGGGAATGTGTCTTCATCAGCCCAACTTGCTTCTCTGCTGAAGATGGAGCATGTGCACACACGCACGTGTGCACTCCTACGCATCGGTGTCTTTGGGTGTTAATATCCCTTTTACATAGGAAATTGGTCTTTCTGAAAACACATTAGGGGTGGACTGCGTGCAACGACTGTGCCATGTGGTGGCAGCATTGCACCAACTTGGGAGGCTTCAGCCTGCACGCTCCACCTGCCAGAGCAGTGGGTCTGGGTTCCTGGGAGAGCATGATGGGTACACACAGGACGTTTCCATGAAAACCGTGCAGAGCTACATCCATGGCATTTTTTTTTTTACAACACACACTTAATCGTCGAGATGTGATTTAACTGGAGTCTTATTTCTACCTACTAACGTAAATGTGCAACCTGTGAGTTGCACTATGAGCAAAAAATCAAAAATCACAATTTTATTCATATCCATCTTTTAATTCATAGATTTTCCTTTTTATATTTCAAAGACCTCATAGATGTTTAAATACAACAAAAATATAGCAGTCCTTCATCTTTATCTCTTCGTTACCCCCACGAGAAAGGTGACATAAACCAACGTAGAGCTTCAATAATACTGAATTTGCATTCTGGAAATCCTCACCCTCATGTTTCCTGCTTGACAGGAATAATAGGTATTATCTGGGAATTAGTTCTATATGAAAGAATGAAAAAATGTGTTTATAAAAACTTGAAGATGTACATCCTCCAAGTAAAAGTGAAGTTTTACGACCTAAACTGGAAAGCTCAAGTTACCTGTTGAAACAGAGGGACACTTTTGATTAAACATGCTCCATAATTAATGAAGCAAGGTGAAAAAAAGGATATATCTCAGAGTTTCTCTCCTGTGCATGATACATTTTTAGACGTAATGAGGGCAAGATAACTGTTACTAAAATAGTCGCCGAAGTACAATATTCTAGGATATTTTGACTGTACACATTTATTTTCAAAAACAGTATTTTCTCAGACCTCGTCAGTTACAATTGCCAACTGTAAATAATTAAATCCTAGTGGAAAATGTTCTTTAGGAGGAGCAAACTGCTGGAGGGATTGACGCCAGCTCCGAAAGAGGCCAGGTGTGTGTGGGGGCAGCCCCCTCCCGCCAGCCCCCCTCTGACACCCCCTGCGCCACCTTGAGGCAGGAGGTCACAGCGCCGCCGACCATCCTGCTCTCTGCTACTCTGTCCCCTCCCTCCTGTTATTTACCACCTTTTCCAGATTCTCTGTAAAAAGGGCGAAAGAGAACATTTTTCAAAGCAGAATTCTTCAAACAAAGCCTTGTCTGGAACAAGCCTGAGGAAGGCAAGGGGCAACCCGAGACCGGTGAAGTGGGGCCGGATCCCACCCTCTGGGTCCCTAGAATACTTCGCATGCTCACTGGCTCAGTGATCTCATCTAAGATGGCATTTATTCATGGAATCACCATTTCTTTCAAAAATACAGACTAGATACCATATTTCTAGCAGATCATAGAATTTCAGTCAAAATAGAATAAGATTCAGTTCCGTTAAAGTCTAACAGTGATTTGTCCTTCAATGGAATCTGTGTTTTGAACATTCAAATGATAGAAAGAAATTGGAAGAAAAAAATAGAAGCATATGAGTCAGCTCCTATTATAAAATATATATATATATATATATATATATATATATATATATATATATATACTTTTACAAATTCTAAGTCCTTGATCCACTCACTAGGGTTTAATTTAAAAAAAAAATAAGTAAGCAAAATCATTCTGACTGTAACTCACAGAGAATTCTTAGAGATGGAGCTATATAAAAACGCAAGCCCTTCTTACCACAGAGAAGGCATTGGTGGAAAATGCAGAGGAATCAGAGCAAACGCAGAAGTGAGCACAGATTTGTTACTGGTGCTTCTGGGGGGTGGCTGGCATAGGAGAGGGACAGGGACCCATGCTCTCCGGGGCACCTGGCCGGCTGCTCAGGTGACAGTGTGGAGGGTACCGTGTGTGCCAACCCCGCTCACCACTGTGACCCCTGTGGGCTGTTCCTGCCCTGGGGGTTCTGTCCCTACATTCACATCTTAACTGCACAGTGAGCTAATACAGGCGTTTGAGAGAAAGCAGGAGGCTTTCACATTTTCTATGTCACGTAAACTTTACCTTGTCCTTTTGGCTACGGGAGCCAGGACTGGGCTGTGCGGGTCCCCGATTCGCCCAGATTGCTGGAACTTCCCAACAGCCCCATTCATCCCATTCATCCTGATTGCTCTTAAGAACAAACATGATTGGTTATGAGCTATCACGCTGAAGACTTTTCAAACTTGTCTCACTGTATGATTATTCCCAGACCTGTGAGTCTTGCAAATGCATATTTTCTAGACTAGGTGTGGAAGATAAGTAAATAAATGAAATACAAATAAAAATCAGTGATGTTTACATAGAATAATGTGTGATATCTACAGATATGTCTAATATATAATAGGTTATATACACACATACCAAAGATATATAAAAACCTATCATAGTATACATACTAACAAAGAATATGTTCTACAAGTAGTACACATACAGACAGATACAGTATACACATCATGTGCCTGCACAAATCCTACACTATATGTACATTTATATACTCACAATATATAACACATTGCATATAATATAAAATATGTTATTCAATAAAATGTTATAGTATTACAACTATATGAAGGAAGGGGAATAAGACTACATGAGATTTGAGTATTTGGAAAAAAATGGGGCACCCAGGTGGCTCAGGGGTTCAGCGTCTGCCTTCGGCTCAGGGTGTGATCCTAGGGTCCTGGGATCAAGTCCCACATTGGGCTCCTCACATGGAGCCTGCTTCTCCCTCTGCCTGTGTCTCTGCCTCTCTCTCTGTGTCTCTCATGAATAAGTAAATAAAATCTTTAAAAAAAAAAAGAAATATTTGGAGAAAGAATGTGAAGACTCATTGATCCCATTCCTTTGTTCAGCAAGTCAGTATGGAGTGTCTATCCTTTCTCGGTCCTTGAATTGAAAGCTGGGGACACAATAAAATATAAGTGGTCCCTGAACTCATGGAGCTGAAAATGTAGAGAAGCAAATGAGTACCAAATAATTCTACAAAAAAATACTTAAATTATATTTGTAGTGGCATAATAGTAACTATTATATAGGTAAGAATCCTTTTGAATTAGTAGCAGATTGGCAATACACGATTTCATTCTTTTATTAAATAGTTTGGATGAATTTCTCAAGAACACCCATCTGGATAAGGTCAGTAGAAAAAAAAAAGGTCATGTTTGTGATAAAAGGAACAAAGGTAATTTTATTTTTTCCACGTATATGATGCAGTATCTGCATGAAATTCTAAAGCTGCTCTCAGTGAACAGAATGCCTCCAATTCCAAGAATATTGGGTGGACTTGAACATGTGGTGACCCAGTGAGGACTTTCTTTTCTGTAGGTATTTGAAACCGTCTGTCACAATCACTTACCCATGCAATAGTTTAAACATATGTACTTTATTAAATCTACAGTGTTCTTTTCCTATCCCTTGCTAAAGCCTGTTCCTGTGTTTCCCTGTTTTATTTCCTTCCTTTCCACCTGCCTCCTCCACCAGAGTAAAGATCCTACGCAGAGATAGGACATTTGGAGGCTTAATCTTCACACGTATTTAGCATTAAAATCATGTTGACCTGAATTCTAAATTACCGTTATCTTCCCTGACACACCAAATCCCCTTTTGAGAACTATTTTTTGGTAGTGAGCTGTTCCTAGTGTCCAGATCCTAATTGCATGACCATCAGGAGAGTGATATACAGTATATTTAAAGATCACATGTTGCTGTAAATCTAGGGCACAGTGACGTGGTTTATAAGGCAAATTACCACTCTATCTGAGCCCTTTAAAGCGATTAAGATTGTTCTTCTTGTTGACTCTTTTTGGCCACTGTAGGCGATGATAAAAAACAAAAAACAAGTGTGGATAAAAAATAAGTAACAATGGAGTAAAAAGAGTTCTAAGATTGAGAGACACAGGCATCTTCCTTTGAGTTTGCTGACTTTACACAGAAAATCAAAAGGTTCTTGACTGAGGCTTTCCCTGCCACTCGTGCCCCTGACATCCTGGACGGGGTGGTCGTGTCTTACAGGGTCCCCCGCCCGAGCGACTGCTCTTCTCCGCTCCCGCCCACCACACTTGTTGATAACAGAACTTGAATCTGGTTTTCAAATGTTAAGTCTCAAAAGCAAATTCCACGACCACCGAAACCCCCAGGCACGTGTGTGTTTGTTCTCCTCAGAAATGCTCCCTCTTCCACGGAATCCCTCAGGGGACCAGTCACGGTGTTTGCAAATTCAGTACCGGGAGCAAAGGAGTGCTCGCATGTGGGCCGCTAACCCTGCGGATATCTGTACAATATTTACTATCGCTCTGGCCTACGTTTGTCATAATGTACTCAGCGGGACCCGAAACTACTCCGAGAACTTCCTGTAGGCAGGGCGAACGTGGTTTCCTTTGACCCCAGGTCCTAACATGCACACCCTCCTCAGCCATAGCAGATAGTCACTGCTATTTCTGCCTACGATGCTTTTCCATCAGATCTTGGCATTTCTGAGCTGTGCATATTTTAAAATTTGCTGTTTCCGTGATGAGCAAATAGGATACAGGAGATTTTACATCATGTTCTTACCTATCTGAAAAATAATCCATTCTATGGATTTTCTATTTGGAGGCCACTAAATGCAATTTGCATAAAAAAGGTTGCCTCAAAAAAAAAGGTTGCCTCATTTTTAAAAATTTGAGATAGCTATGTAATTTTTGTCAATAAGTATTTTTAAATCTGGCTTTTGAAATCAGAGAATAACACGTAGAATATTAACCTTTAATGGTAACAAATATTAACCTTTAATGGTAACAAATAGTCCTTAACCTAATGATTAAGGGATATTTGTTACCCTTAATTATTAGCTTTAATAATGGTAACAGGTGGGTAAGTTAATATTGTCGCTATCCTATACCATTTGATAAAAAGGGGCAAAAGGAGATTATTGCAATGAACAGAAATAGTAATAGTAATATTCATGCATTAAAAAAATATGTCCATATAAAAATGAGCAATGAGCATGCCATGGGTTTTCAACACTAAAATCTCAGTCCCCTTTAATTCATTAGTAACATGTTCTACAAAATTTCTTGATTTCTGTTAATTTTCCATTTCAACTCAAAATGAAAAATTCAATGATAATTGACCAGTTCAGTAAACAATGGACGGGGGGATCTCAGAATGGTGATCAATACTAACAGTCCTCTCCATCAGTTTTCCTGGAGCCCCTGTAGAATAACTAATACAATTAGATATTGATGGGACGCCACGTGCTGTTTATGATGGGCAAGGAGCTCCAATACGACACTCCCTCCTCGGAGTGTGTGTCTACTTTACAAGATCAGACCCAGCTCATTGTTCACCTCAACTCGGCAGCTTTCTTACAATTTCACTTGCTTCTTATTCCCTTGATTCAAATAACATCACGAGACTGAAATTATTATAGCTTAACTCTTGGTGTTTATTTTTTGAAAAATGTTATTTATTTATTCATGAGAGACAGAGAGAGAGAAAGGCAGAGACACAGGCAGAGGGAGAAGCAGGCTCCATGCAGGGAGCCTGACATGGGACTTAATCCTGGGTCTCCAGGATCAGTCCCTGGACTGAAGGCAGCTCTAAACTGCTGAGCTACCTGGGCTGCCCAACTCTTGATGTTTAACCTCAGTTCTCACTTTTCAGGGACGGGCCATTTGGACACCATTTAGCAATGTGGTTGTAACCACAGATGCCTGCCTTAGAGCGCATCCCCATCTTAGCATCTAAGGTGGAGCGCATCCCCATCTTAGCATCTAAGGTGGGTGGTGTGTTCGTGACATTTCTGTGACATCCATCCTGTGGACACCCATGTGCTCAAATCTACCTGGTCCTAAAGTACCACTATACACATCCCTGCTTTTTTGGTACTGTAATGTAGGCCTGAAATCATCAGACCCCCTAAAACCTTCAGGAGTAAATTGGGTTTCCTATGAAGGCCAGGGTTTCTCATTGCAAATATTCAACCAATAATTCAAAATTTTGAGCTTTGATGAAGTCAATAATCTCTGCAGCTGGATTGGAGTTAGAATTGCCTCTTCTAACTCTACATCCCACAGTGGGATCATCCACAATCTGGTTTCTAGGAAGAAGGCAGCCAAAACACTCTCCTTGTGGCCAGACAGTGTGTGTTGCCTCTGTAAATATATTTAAATGTATGGTTTCCACATCCTTCTGAAGAATTTCCCTTTACCATTTCCCATGTCAAAGCTGAATACATGTAAAACATGTTTCATGTTCACTAGATACACCAAGGAGCTTAGAAATGATCAGTGCTTGATAATTGTAACCCCAAAATGACAAAAAAATGTATGCAGGTTTGCACTTAAAAATACAGAATTCACATACTTTTAGAAGTAAGTAGTTCACATCTAGGGTTGGCATACACCTGGCATCCGGTGCCAGGATCCCCAGGACGAGGTTTGCACCCGATCAACACTGTCACCTCTGTGCTTTCTTGGCTCTCGGTCCATCTGCACGCAACAGAAAGCGGTATTGCTTTGCGGGAAGCTCGTTGGAGGCAGCTGGCTGCACAACTCGTTCTCCAAAGCTGGGATCACCAAAGTCAAGTCTCAACAAGGACAAATCCCATCACTGTGTTAATGTTAATCAAAAGTATTATGGGAAAAAATTAAAATAAAAATAAAAAAAGAATTATGGGGCAGATTTCACACACAACTGTATTTCCTCAGGGCATAGTGCACAGCCTCTCATCCCACGGAAGAAGAACCAACCTGGGGAGTGATGCTGTTGCTTCTTACTCAGAGAGAGTGTGTGGGTATGGAACTGGCCAGGACACAGGACACAGGTCCCAGGCCATGATTGGTGGGAAAATTTATCACAAAGAACGGTTAACTGTAATAGGAGGTCCAAGTGACTAGGAGAAAGGTGGGGATGGCAAATGCAGAGAGCAGTGGCTGCCCCAGGGCTGAGCCGGAGCTGCATCCAGGCAGCAGAATGGGGTGCTGCGGGACTCACCAGGTGGCATCGAGTCACAGCAGTACCCTGCTGCCGAGACTTGCAGGAAACTCACTCTCTGATGCTGATGGAAATCTGCCTCTAAAAGTGGCCATCTTGAGTGCCGGGCAGGGGAACTGGACAGGGAGACCCTTCCCTGCAAGACCTCTGGAAGTGGGTGCCCGGGCCACCAAGGGCAGCAGATGACCGCACCTACTGCCCCAAGCTCGGGATCCCAAGAACCGAACATGCTGGAACCACGAAGGCTTTTCCGCCTGCAAGATCTTTCCAGCAGCTTCTACTGACAAACCTGAACTTGGTGCAACCGGCGAAGAAAACTATGTAGAGGGTCCCCTCAGCTACACAGAGCAGCCAACGGACATGGGTTTATAGCAGAGTAGCAGAAAATGGGCAACTAGCACTAACGATAAACGTAAAAGCTCATCACTCATTGTCTCCAAGCTTCCGCAATATAATCGGTATCTTCTGATAACCAACCTGTGGTGAGTACCTACTGGGTGTCACGCACCAAGCAGGCACCGAGGGCAGAGATGTAGATGGGGGCTTATGTCCCCTGAGCTTGGGGTGTGGGCAGGGTAGCAATCTGGGGTACAAGGCCAGCTACCCAAGGAAGTGCTGGCGGCCTCCTCCCACTCAGGAGAAGGAAGATTCAGCGCCAGGCATCAAGGCCTCCAGGACACGGTGACCCAGGTCTGAGCTGTGAAAGGAAGGATAAATAGGGCACATCTGGGCAGAGAGTAAGACGTCACGGCTGTGGGGATCTCTGGAGCTGCCGTCCAGAGTCCAGGAGCAGGTGCTGGATTCCAGGAACTGAGGCAGCTGGGCCGGTGGGTGAGGCAGGCACCTGGACCCTCCCGCCTGGAGACCTTTGTTGGAACAAACAGTGTTGCCACAATACGTGCTTTCTAGCTCTTCGCTTCTAGACCAGCTACAGGGAGACTCCGCTTCCGTGCTGAAGAACTGGAAAGAAGGCAAGGCAAAAATAGCGGGCTTAATATATTGATTCTCTTCTTCTATCAGCTTACCTACTGTGTCCAGTGGCCTTATACAGGGCATTGGCCATTTGCCTGCAGCATCCTGACTAAGGCCACACTTCCTCTACCCAGAAGGGCAGGTGGGATCAGCTCTTAGCACCTTTGAATTGCTGTGTTTTGGGTGAAAGGCTGGGTTCTATATGGCTATAAAATTTATTTATTTATTTATTTATTTATTTATTTATTTATTTATTTTCATGGTTATAATTTTTAAAGGCGATATATATATATATATATATATATATATATATATATATATATATATAACTTCAATTTTTCCATTGCAAAAATGTTCAACATCTAGCTATTGCCTTTTCTTTGGGAAACTGACATTGTAAACATATGCTGCATGTGCTCATCTTTACCAGGATGAAGCTCTACCGCACCGCCCCCCCCCCCGCCCCCCGCCGAGCTTCCTACAGCAGTGGGAACGTTGGACATCTGCGCTGCCCCAAACTACCATCGTCCCATGCTATCCTCCAAAACAAATATTCTGCATGTAAGGTCAGCGTCTGTCTGGTCTGTTGATGCTTCCTAGGCCCCCTGGAAAACAGTTGGTGTGCAGCCTTGCACATAACAATTCCACGATCACCAGTCACAGGATTGAGCATTGAGCATGCAGCACCATGTTAATTCTCTACATTTAGTTGAAAGTGGGAATTATAGAATTTTGATTGTGTTTTCTTAAATAGCCATTCCCGTTTTTCCTATCATTCATTTAAAAGCTATGCTTTTTGAGCACCTATTTTGTTTCTAGACAGAGGCTACGCCTTAAATTTTAATATAAAGGAAATATTCATCAATTTATTTTTGATTTTGAAAGAAATAGATGAAAAAATATATTATTAGTTAATGAGTTTTCTTATTAGTTCTGGCTATGAAAATGACACTGATCTCTTAAAGAATCAAGAGATAGGAAATTACTCTTACTGGACAGTGATGAGAATAGTATGACCTGTCTCAGGGGGCAGACATGTGTGGTAGTCTGTTGCAATCTTCAGGACTACCATGGATCTCTGATGGGCCCTTGGTACCCTAGCCTTAGATTTTTTGGCCGTGCACATGGGCATTGGTCATTTGTGTATCTGTGCTTGAGTTCTAAATTCCAATGCTTCTGCGATATTTGTTCTTTTTCCATATTCAGCTTTGTAGACTAATGTGGATGAGTTTATTTGCTTTTCTTCTGATCAGCTTATTAAACAGTGTTATTACTTCCATTGACTGAACTTTGAGATTCCATCCCACTGTTTCCATATGTTGATGATCGCCTTGTGATTGACATCAGGAGACACATCTCCACATGATCCATTTTGGGTTTCTCTACTGGAAATCTTTTTAGGAACTGGGAGTAAGACTTTTAGGAAGCTGGGTCTTCTTAAATAATGAGAATATCACTGATTATTCTAAATTATCTCCAGAATTAAAATAGAATATGTACATTTATTTCCCTTATGGATGGAGTCATTGGGTTTACTGCACCCGATAAGTACAGTGATGTGGCTCCCCTTGCACAATGGTGAGGGCCCTGCCTTCTTCACTCCTGAGGGCGCCCCCCAGGGATGCCTCCATGTGACTGGATCTACCTACAAAGGGCTCCTTTGGCAGAAAAAAATGAGCATTTTCTTTCTTCCATGCAGAGGTATGATAAAAACATATGGTGACTGAACTCTTCACTGGGTCATATGATATTAGAAGACACTTAGGGGTGATCCTAACAGAGATGATAGCCAGTCTGTCAAATAATTATATAGGATGCAAGATCCTAGCTAAGTTTATGTTGTACTTCACCAAAATTTGTTTCCATTTGAAGTTCTTGTTGGTGGTAAATTTGTTAAATAATTGTTTTGAACCTTTTTTCCCCCTCCCTGTATCTTGTAATTTCCCAATATTATAACCATCTCAAATTGTATAAAAATACTTCTGTCATTTATTCAGATTGAATCCAACATAGAATCCTAGAAAATTCATATACATGAGGTCCAGATATCTGTAGATCTATATCTGTATGTCTATTTCTATAGCTCTGCATATTTATATCTCATATATCTGTACCTGTATAACTCTAGATATATTCTGGTCTTAGTAGAGAGATTAAAGTTGACACAAGGCACTTGATAAATTTTGTGAAATCTATTTCTAAATCCAGATGTATGCAGACAAATTTATTATTTTATTATTTCATAAGTTCCAATACTATTTCACAATATATTCTTATACAATTATTTCATACTAAGCTGTAGCATTGTATTTATTTTTGAGTTTAGGTGTTTGTTTGCATGTTTGCTTGCTTCCAACTTAAATTTTAGTCAGCTCAGCTGTGTATTCCCCTTTCTTGAGTAACCACAATATGATGCCCAAAACGAAGTGAAGAAAAGGTCAACATTTGTGACTTGTGGCTCCTGGTTCAGGAAGAACTAAACAGTCTCCCTTCAAGGAAACTACCTTGAGTGGTTTGTGGAGTCTAGCCATGGGAAAGGGATGAAGTAAACTGACTTTCTAAGGAGCACTTGCCAAGTGTAGGGGTGTGCTGGGTGTCAGGGTGTGTGGCCTACCTAACCCTTGCACCAACCCACAGCTCACAGTGTGTTGACACCCTGCCACCCGCATGGGTAAGATTTGTATTCCTGCTGCAGCATGATGCATTCCAGTGTGTCACTCTACTACTATTTCATGGGTTTGTCCTTCAATATACATTTTTATTCATTTAAGTTAGCTTATTGATGACTTCACAAATTATAGAAGTGCTATTTTCAGAAGAGTCATGATCTATTAGAGAAGTGAACGGACTATGAGATTAAACATGATAAATCCAAGGGTAGATGATATTCAATGATAATGCAATGAATGGCCATTCTTCCAGCTTGAGCCTGCAGATGGAAGTTACCACTGTGCTACGTCCAAAGGAAAACTGTGAGTTGCTCACTTGAAGAAGGGATATGGTGAGGAAGGTAAGAGAGGAAGAAAGTTCTCCTTTTCCCACATAATCTAAATTGTACATGTAGAAATGAAGAAGAGTGTGGTGTGTCAAGAAATCACAAAGAGGTTATGGTTGTTATAACATAAAGTGAAAGTAAAGAGAAGAAAGTGAAGGATATGAGGATGGAGAGGACAGCATGGACTGATCAATATCTCATCTTGATCGTGAGTGGACCAATTTATTTCTGATCTTGACCATGGGAGAACTAATTCATGTCTGGTGTTGACCATGGGTGGACTCTTTAATGTCTGATCTTGACCATGGATGGACTACTTCATGTCTGATCTTGATCATGGGTAGACTGATTCATGTCTGATCTTGACCATAGGAGGACTAACTCATGTCTGATCTTGACCATGGGTAGACTACTTAATGTCAGATCTTGATCATGAGTGGACTAATTCATGTCTGATTTGACCAAGGGAGGAATAACTCTGATCTTGACCATGGATAAACTGATTCACATATGATCTTGACCATGGGTGGACTGATTCAAATCTTATCTTCATCATGGGCGTATGCTTTAATTTGGAAGAGGCAGGAGGCCTTGGAGAGTAGCTGGAAGTGAGATGACAGATTCTCATCTAGGTGGACTCTTCTGGCTGTATGGCGGCTGTTTTAGGAATCCTTTAGTTGATAATGGATTAAACTGTGGTGGTACCTTTGGAAGAAAAAGAACAAGACAGTCTGTTTAAAAATTCAGAAAGTAAAACTTGGGGGATTTAGTTACTAATTCGCTATAGGGGATTTAAAAAATTGGTTATAAATAACTGTTCTCAAGTTTAAGGGAATGGGTAGATCATAGAAGCCAACCAATAGCAGTAGAGGAGGGCAAGACAAGCCAAGGGATAAGGAACTCATAAAAGGGAAAATATATGCTCAAGTTGAATTTGTTGAGTTTGCAATAATTATAAGTATCTAGATGACAGTAACAAGCCATTATACAGGTGGAGGAGTCTGACTCTTGAAGGAAGGTCTGGGCTGAGTTTGTGAGCAATCACTAAACTGAGGAAGACAGACCCCACTAGGGTGAGTGAGTGAGTGGAAGAGCTTACCCATGGAAAGCATCCAGCAGAAGGTCAAGGGTTAGGGGAAGTAATGGGGAGAATACCAAGGGTCCATAGTACACCAAAGGTCCAAAACATAGAGGTACAATGAAAAATAGTATCATCAGGCCATAGCTGGTGAGGTAAGAAAATAATGTAAAATGTCATTCCAGAATCATCCATTAGAGGCTAATGTACCAACATGGTGGAGATAACTTTAGTCAAGTGGTGGAGTTGGAAGTTGGGTGACAGGATACAGAGAAATGAATGAGTCATCTACAAAGTGAGGAAGAGCTCAGCCTTGGAGAAGTTTGGTTGGACAAAGAGGAGAGAAACTGCTAAGTAGAGTGCTCTGTGCCAGTGCAGGAGAGTTTTCTTTGGTTCAGCTGGAGAGATCTCAACATGTAGAGTAAAATCACAAAGGAAGGGAATATGGATCATAGACATGGGAGTTTTAGAGAGATCCTTCTCAGGACCTGGGTTTGGAAGCAATGATATGAAGGCAAAGCCTGCTGTAAGGTTACATATTTATCTCCGAGTCCAGAGGGAAGAAGGTGAACGCTACAGATACAGCCACATTTGTTGGGGAAACATAAGCGGGAGTTCGGGTGATAGTCTGATGGCTTCCCTTCCTTCAATTAAGTAAAAGGCCAATTGTTTTCTGAAAACCAGTGATGGAGAGAGTGTGTAAGGGGCTTCCAGAGAGTGTTGAAACTTGGATTAATCCAGAGAAAAATGAGTTAGCTAACCCATGCTAGGACACTGAAAGGGCTAAGAGTAAAATGGAAAGCTCACTGATGTGGATGATTCAGTTCATAGGTGGTACAGATGGTACCTGGTTCAGGGTGTTCTCTAGCACGTGGGGCAGAATTGGGGCCCTCAGAAGAGATTGACCTAATCCCCCAGTGTGTTGAATTATCATTCCTGTGAATAAGTCACCTTGAAAGGCAAAGGGATTTTATGTATATAACTGAGGTTATTATCAATTGACCCTACAATTGGATATCATCCCAGATTATGTGGTGGACCCAATGTAACCACACAAGCCCTAAAGGAGAGACATAAAAGAAAGTCAGAAAGGTGCCACAGGAGGGGAATCCAGAGAGATCTGAAGCCTGAGGCAGACTGCACAATGGCTTCTAGGGGAAGGATCCCACAAACAAGGGAAGAGTAGGCACAAGAGGCTGCAGAGGACCCAGCTGACCGGAGTTTCACAATCACATGGGCACAAATACTGCCCACAACCTGAATAAGGCCAGAAGCAGATTCTCCCCTAGGGACTCCAGATCTGTGTCCAGTCTGGCGGCCTCTGTGACTTTGGCCTTGCAAGACCTTGAGCAGAGAACCTTCTAGTCCATGCTGGACCTCTGACTTGCAGAAGCTGCAAGATAACCAACGTGTTTTGCACTGCTATGTTTGTAGTGATTGTTAGAGCAGCAAGAGAAAACTAATGCAATCCCTTTCATGGAAATGAGTGACTATTATGTTCGTATTGTGTTGAAGCTTTTCTGAGGGGGGTTGTCCAATGAACAAATAGGCATAAATAATTGCAAGTGCCACTGGATGAGGTGAGAAGAATCAGACTGTGGTCTGGGTTATGGAGTGAGACAAGATGTGGCAGCCTTGGGAATGTAAGGAATTGGGTGTCTTAGGGGTACTGAAAACCTGTTCTAGCAGCACCTAGATCACCTTTCCTCCAAAGCCAGCTCCTGTTTGAAAATATTCATTGACTCTTAGTTTTCACCAAATCATGTTTTCATGATTTATCCAGACACTAAATGTTTTTCAATATCTGCTTTTAAACAATCTTAGTGACAGCACATTGACTACCCCTCATATTAATGTTCCCCCAGCCAAGCCAGCTGTGATGGGGAGAATAATTGCTCCTAAATCTTTCCTCCTCTGAAATAGTGTTATAGGTCCACATGTTTGCCTTGGTGCCTTGGTGGCAGAATGTATTTTAGGCTCAGATATGTGACTCGATTTGGCCATAGGCATATTGGCAGATACAGATAGCACAATGTTGGAAATGTGTTTCTGCTGTTGGGCTTGCCTTCTTGAACTGCTTTTGCCGTTAAATAGAAATGCTTAAGCAACCACTCCCACCGCCTTCTAGACATGGGGTCCAGGATGAAGCAAAGCCACCTCAACCGGCTGTCCTTACCACTTTGATCTTGGACTTCCCAGCCTCCAGAACTGCAGGGCTGTTGTTTACAGGCTACTCAGTTAAATGGCATTTTGTTACAACAGCCCAAACAGATGAAGACACGTCTTCTATGAATATTTTCTTTAGCTAGAAAATCTTAGCATTCTTCTTATTGCAGATGACATCTCTGATCACTCTCTTGAAAGCCATTTTATCCCTAGAATCCAAAGAAAATGCCTCTGAGTATTTTGTTTCTCCTATAGAATTAATCCTTATGCATGATCTCATTTGACCATGAAACCGATTCTATGGGGATAAGTGGGTCAGATACCATTACCTTGACTTTGTAAATAATGAGAAAATTAGTGCTCACACAAGTTGAGTCACTAAATCCTATTGGCACAGCCAATCAGGAACATAGATGGAGTCTTAGTCCAGAATGGACTGTCTCCTTGCTGAGCATCCACACACTTTATGGGATGTCTCCAGCCAAATCATAAGCTCCTACAAGGCTCAGCCTAAGTATGCTTATTTCTCATAATATTCAGCCTAGGGCTTGCATAGAGCAGATGTTTATTAGGTGCTCATTTACTGAAATAACATGAATGAAAGTTAATTTAATTAGATGCAAATAGCTCAGCAGAGTCTTTTTATCATCCCCACTCAATGTAGGCTCTAGGACACGGGTTTCTCCACTCGGCTTGCAAATATTGAACCTGATTTTCTCCTTCCTGACAGGAGCACACCCAGTGTTCCCTGGAAAAGGTTCACTTCAGATTTCCATGAAGCTGTATTATTGCCAACAATGAAGAGGCTGCAGGTTGGGTGATTTTTGTCTACCTGCTTTCCATACGATATTAACTACACAGATTAATCATCATCAGTCACTATTATGTGCTGTCTTGTGAATTCCTCATCTGAATTCCATGTACTTGATGGGGGCTCAATAGTTATTACCTGTTGGCTGACAGATTGACCTGCTGACATTACCTAATTTTGAACTGTGAATTTTAGGGACTGCAGAAAATGTTTCCTCTGATATGTTGTGCTACGTAGAGAAATGAGAAACACTCCCACTAGCACCAAAGAATATCAGCGTTCATTGATGTTACACCTATTTGTGTCAGAAAAGTGTCCCATTTGTCCTTAGTTTCTTTTACTCATGGTTTTATTGAGATATTGCTCAAATCCCATAAAGTTCCCTGATTTAGAGTGTCCAGCTGAGTGATTGTCAGCACATTCACAGAGTTGGGCAACCATTACCAATATCTAATTCCAGAACATTTTTATCACCCCAAAGAACCATTGTCTGTTAACTGTCACTCTTCATTTCCGCCCCTGATTGCCCTGGCCAACCACTAATCTGTTTTCTGTCTTTATGATTTGCCTATTCTGGACATTTCTAGTACGTGGAACTGCACAAAATGGGGCCTTTTCTATCTGTTCTTTCTCACTTAGCCTCATGTTTTCAAGGCTTATCCAGGCTGTCCCATGGCTCACTCTACCTTGTAACTTTCCTTTGCTGGGAAACATTCATTCGTAAGAGCATACTATATTTTGTTTAGACACTCATCAGTGGACGGATATCTCAGCTTCCAGCTTCCAATATGATGTTAGTATGAATATGCTGCTAGGAACATGTGTGTGCAAGAGTTCTTGTGGTGGTATGTTTTCATTTCTCTTGATTACATACCTGGAGTGGAATTGCAGGATCACTTGGTAGCTCTCTCTTAAGCATTTTGAGAAACTGCCTTTTCTCAAGTGGCTGCATTAATTTTGACATGCATGAGGATTCTTAGTTGCTTTTTGTCTTTGGTTTCATTGATATCCTTTGGCAATCAAATATTTTGATTATTGACTGTTAAGCTAATTAAGAAGTCGCTATTCTGAAAGCAATGATGAGGAAGAGAGGTCATGTAAATTCTCCCAAATCCCAGTTGAAGCCAATGCTAATTATTAGATTTATCCATTTATTTACGAATTTAGAGTAAATGCATTAATAGTAAAGAGTGAGGAAACCTTTAAAGTCCACACGTCTCCTTGGCTACTCTGTTCTAAAAATAATTAGTATGGTAGGCAGAACATGTTTTTTGTTCTGTTTTGTTTTTGTTTTTTTGAACATGGGGTTTGATTGCAAGAACTTTTATTTAGTGAATCCTCTTCTTGAGAAAAAAAAAAAAAAAACATGCCAGGAAAAACCACCAGAGTCATTTTTGCAGGTCTTTTGAGGTTCCAGATACCACATTTGAAAATTGATTAAGTTAAAAAAAAAAAAAAAAAAAGAAAATTGATTAAGTTGCCCTTTTTAATTACAGAACCCTTCCCTGAAAATACAGAGGAAGCCACACTATGTCCAGAAATCACATCTGCTACTATTCTTGTGTCACTGACATTTGAACAATAAAAAGGGCTGATGGCCCAAACAGCTGGACATAAAAAGAATAAGATCTCCTAGAGCATCTGTGATAGGGTTCTTTGCTGCCAGATACCTTTGTAGAGATATGATTTAAAGGACCACCTACTATATTTCTTATATAAATCTTTTTTTTCTTATATAAATCTCATTTTAGGCTAACATCTCCTTTACATTCCTGTAAGAGTTTCACTTTCTAAAGCAAGTGAACACATTTCACATTTGTATTGTCAGTTAGATGGAAGTGGCCATTGACGGTAAATGAGAGAGAGAGAGAGAGAGAGAGAGAGAGGAGTTATGTGAATAAAAAAGGCATTTAAATACTGAGAAGAGAATCTCAAGGAGTAAAAACAATCAGACACAGTAACATCTCTCAGATGGGTCTGTGGGACCCAATAGATTTCTCGGTTCAATTCAGGGAATCTAGGTTGGTGAGAAATCTCAACGGTGGTCACTCAGTTTAATTCCCTTATAAAGGGGGCACCTGGGTGGCTCAGAGGTTGAGCGTCTGCCTTTGGCTCAGGGCATGATCCTGGGGTCCTGGGATTGAGTCCCACATTGGGCTCCCCGCAGGGAGCTTGCTTCTCCCTCTGCCTGTGTCTCTGCCTATATCTCTGTGTCTCTCATGAAAAAAATAAATAAAATCTTTAAAAAAAATTCCCTTATAAAGACGTGTAAGGAGGTAATGGTATTTGATGAACACATCAGACCTCCCCGTCAGGATCAAAGGTTTGGGGTAAATGAGGAATGTTAGAGCTGCTATCCCAGTAACTACCGCTCACCGTATTCCCACCGTCCATTCTGTCTCTTCTAAGGAGAGTCTTGCCTCTTTCCCACTCTTTCTCTTTCAGTTCATCACTCTGTGGGGTGCTTCCTGTGTGCCATTGACCTGAGCCCCTAGTAATAAGCAATGCAGAGTCCCTTCACATGAACATGGCACTTGTGTAAAAGGGTTCTTCCTGACATGGCTGACCCTATTTCTCACTAAGTAGAATGTATTTTCTTATTTTTTTTTCTTCCCCCTCTTTTTTCCTTGCAGGCACACAGAATGCAAGAGAAACACATTTTGCTATATTTGCATGTCATGTGAAGCATTCATTTCTATTCCTTCTGGCTAGCAGCACTTTCTGTTCAATTAGAGAGAGAACGACAATGCACAAAGAGAGGAGAATTCCCTTCCAGAACTTGGGGAAAGAGCTTACAAATCGCTCTGTCAAGCCTAGTACATCTGGCAGGTTCCTCTTTTCTCAGAGAAGGGCAGGAAGGTAACATATGATATAATACTTTCTTAAAAATCCTGAGTGAATAAACTAGTCTTGAGAGAAAGTTCCCAGATATGGATTACCTATAAAAAGAATAAAAGGAATGAACATTGAAGATTTTTCATCACCGTAAACAAATAATTTGTGATCGCTCTACACTCAACCCACAAATAGGACCAAGAATTAGAAGTGCCCCTAGCTGACCGGCATATACATATATCATTGGTCTGGTGTAATGAAGATTACCTGATAAAGATCACAATATGACAGTTTTCCTTTTGCATTGGCTGCTGAACAGCCAGAAACGGTTTTCTGCGGCCGGCAAGCTATTGATCCAGCTCTCTCCTGTCAGTGATGCAGTTAATGGGAATTCCACAGGCAAATAAAAGCTACATTTTGTCTTCATTTTCATCTGAAATATGAGCTGGTCCTTTGTACTCTAGACAGTCATTTATTACTCATTTTCCTTTATTGATGTTTATGAGCTGAAGCATAAAATGATTCTCCAATGCAGTTTAACTCAGGCAGCAGTTGACACTGTGCCCATGATTACTGATGCCCCATCAGCTGCATGAAGTCCATGAATCAAGGTTTGCTTTTCATTGGTCTTGGAGGCAGCACACAGTAGAGAGTATCCTTAAAAAGCAACCGAGCTGGAGCTGAAAAAATATGTCGATTTATCTTCATAGGAGTGAGGAGAAAAAGAATGCCCCCATCCCTGACGGTACCCACACCGTGGCGAAGGGCTTCTTGTCCTCGACATTCGAGGGGTGGCTGTTCCCTACTGCATGGGGGGGACTTCTCCCAAATTGGTTCATTATTTTAAAAACATTTGGAGCGAAATTATTATTGCAAAAATCTTCTCAGGGAAATTAGGAGTCCTGAAAAAGCACAGGTGCATGTGCCGCCGGACCCAGAATACACAGCCCCACACAGCGACGGGGGCAGCCCGGTCACTCAATTCATTCGTAAAATGGTAAGAACAATCAATACTGTGGAGAAGTATTTTTTTATATGCAGTTATTAACTCATAAGCTACAGTATATCTCATCTCATTTCGACAACAGCTGAGGTCTCCACCTGCCCCTGGAGACCCCTGCAGGTCCCATTATGAGAATCATAAATAATATGTGCTAATGAGATATGAATTGATTATGTTGGAAAAGCTGACATTTTCATCCATCATTCTAAATGATGTTTAACAATGGATTACCAGCCAGTAATTCCTCTGATATGAGATTAAATAAAATAGCCGGCTGTTTCAGCAGGCTAGCTCAAGGAGATGGCAATAAATCTGCTCAATTACTGTATTACCAATCCGTTTTTCACTGCTAAGGATATTATTATTTCATTTAGACTTGTTCATGCATCATAGATTATTTTATTTCAGGCAGTCAATGGGAGAAACCACAGCGTTTTATTCAGTGAGCTGCGCGGCAGCGGGCTTCGCCCAAGTACAGTAAATGCCCCTCTGCGGGCCCCAAACACACCCAGGAGAGGTTGCCCGGCTGCCCCAGGCTGAGCGGGTGGCCGAGCCGCATCTTAGAAAGACGCATTTTGCTTTCAACCTAATTTTCTTTACTTATCTGAAAAGTCTCCACCAAAGGATACCGCCTAAGAAACTGATCGATCGAAACGAGATTATTAGACCCTCTAAGATGATTTGGTCTTCATCTCAATCCTGTAGCAGATTGAGAATTAGGTCACAGAGACTATTCTTTGGCCTGGCAAATTAGATTAGCAGCCACTGCAGTACAAAGGGTGGCCCTTCTCCTCGTGCCAAGCACACAGACAACACGCACACTTTATTGATGAGAAACCTGGATCGGCAGGAAGCATTTCCCTGGCGTTCCCAGGATCACTCATCATTGCTAACAGCTGTAATCAAGTTTTGGGCCTGAGCTCAACGATTGTCTATGATAGCAAAATAAAAGCAGGAAGAATTACCCTTCAATGAAGAACTCGTCGATCCCGCGCATCATTCCCGTGACCACCTCTGTATTAATTGACTTAATGGAGTCAGGATGGGCACCTGCTAAGGGCGGGGCCCAGTGCCAAGCAGTGCACAGGTACAAGAGGCCGCATGTGGTTCTGGCCTGACGGGCTGCATCGGAAGGGCCCCTGCCCCAGCTGGGAGGGCACAGGTCCACAGCGCGACCTCGGACCTCACGCATCTGAGCCTCTTGCCTCTGCGCTTCAGGGTCCCTCTACCAACACAGAGACTTGAGATGCCACTCGGGGCCACCAATGCTCATGCAGCCCGGAAGTGGAGATTAATGTCACAGGTGACAAACCTTTAACAGAGCTGGTGGTCAGATTCTTTTCTCTCCTTACTGCCAACTGCTCTGGGGAGACCCTGTGTGTGTCCCCAGGAGACAGCCTGGCAAGTCTGAGTAAGTAGTGACCACACCGAGCAGCAGCCAGCTGTGTCACACCCACACCACTCGCCTCTTCCTCCTCCCTTCCCTCACCTCTGTCCTCCTCACTCCTGTTAGCTGGGATTGCACCCCCTAAAGGGGTCACAGGAGCCAGGAAGCCCTTGATCTAGCTCTGGTTTCTGGGGGAGCCCAGGATGAAATAATGTGTGACCCCAGAAAGCAGACTTCAGGGGGGATGGTGGATCTGGGTTCTTCTGTGACCCAGCAGTGATGAAGAACCTGCAGCTGGTCATGGAAGATGGTGGCAGCCTCTGTGAGGGTGTGGCACGGCCGTTTCTAAGGATGCTGTCATAAAGTCTGGACAATGTTGGAAAATCTGGTGAGCTGTGGTTTTTGCCCGGGAAGGGTTTCTGATAATTATGAGATTAAGGATTATGGAAAGTACGGGCTTTGGGCTTCTTGGCAAACAAAACAACAGGTTCAGAGAAGCCCAGTACTACTGTGATTTTCGGTGACAGCCAGGGACCCCGACGGCGGCATCCCAGGTGACCCCCTCTCCAGAAATGTCAGGAAGACCAGGTGAACGTGGTGGCCAGCACCCAGCCAGAGGTGTGCCACAGGCCCCAGGGACAGAATGGGCTGCGTTTCCAGGATGGAAAAGGAAGAGCTGGGGCCCTGACACCTGAGACAGGATGGGGACACTTGAGTGGCAGACTGGAGACCTCCAAATTCTTCTGAAGCTTTTGAGTTCAGAGTGAAGCTCTGCTTCTCTGTTGGGTGCAGAGCCACCTTCCTGTGCCTGTGAGCTCTGCACGGGCTCGTCTGTGCAGGAGCATCATAGAACCATGCTCTTCCTCAGGCTGTGTTGTTGTTTTAGCTGCAGCCGCCAGGCCACGAGGAGGATGGTCATGTTTCAGCACTGTCTGTGCCAGAAAACATTCGTCTCTGCTCAAGGAGGGGCAGCCTGTGTGCAGGAGTGAGCCACACCGCTAAGAGTCAGGCCCAGCACTCTTAAGATAATGGTCATCAGTTTTGCTCCCATGGTGAGCACATGACTAATAGAATCTTCACCCTCTTTTTCTATACAAAAATGAAGTTAGGTCGCACTTAAAATATTTTTAAAGAGTAAATACGTAGTTGTATGTGATAAATCATATTGCTCACACCAACTTTGCAATGTTCATCATAGAAATTTTCATGTCAATTTATATACAAAGAAAATTAAAATAAGATGGGTAAAATATCTTTCCTAAAATCATCAGAATAACACACGACAGAGTTGGAATTCCACCCGCTTTATTTTCCCGTTCCTCTTCTCTTTTGAATTATTTAAAATCATTTTAAGAACCAGGCCTTCAGGAACACCTGGGCGGCTCAGTGGTTGAGCGTCTGCCTTCAGCTCAGGGCATGATCCCAAGGGTATTGAGTGGGTATTGAGTCCCACATTGGGCTCCCCGCAGGGAGCCTGTTTCCCCCTCTGTCTGTGTCTCTGCCTCTCTCTCTGGGTCTCTCATGAATAAATAAATAAATCTTAAAAAAAAAAAAGAACTGGGCTTTCAAATTCCTAGTACAAACTGTCATCTCTCTATGAGGACCATTTGAACATATGAGGACCATTTGAACATATGAGGGCATGAACATATCCCATAAACAGGAGTTGTGTTAGTATCCCCTGACTGGAAAAATATGTGAAACAGCAAAGAACTACAAGAAAATTGTTAATATTTTTTCCAAATTAATATGTATGTGATTAATTATAAAAGCATCAACATGCATTTGAAAGAGAGCAATTAGTAGGTATACAAAACATATGTGTAGTTGGAACCGAACTTAGTTTTCACTTAGTTTTACAGAGGCTGGTATTAGTTAGGGTTCTCAGGGAACAAAACCAAAGGATCTCTCCACATATATATGGAGAGATATTAATTGTAAGGAATTGCCTCATGCAGTTATGGCAGCTGACAAGAGCCATGACCTATCACCGGCCAGCTAGAGAGTCAGGAGAGCTGGCAGTGCTGGCAGTGTCGTTGAGTTTCGAGTCTGAAAGGCCCAAGACCCAGGAGAGTCAATGGTGTCATGTAGCTCCATCCCAAAGGCTATTTCTTTCAAAGAGAAAAAAGCAGATGTCTTTATTGGAAGATAGCCAGTCAGGAGGAGGTCCCGTTTACTGGGGGGAAGGGTTTTATCCCACTCAGACCTTCGCCTGATTAGATGAGGTCCACCACATTAGGAAGAGCAATCTACCAGTTCAAACACTGATCTCATTCAGAAAAACTCTCACAGACACACTCAGAATAATGTTTGGCCAATGTCAAGGCACCCCATGGGTGGCCTGGTCAAGTTGACGTATAAAATTAGCAATCATAAGACAAAGATTTTTGAAAAAATTCTTTAATTCTAAGTGGTTAAGAGCCAAATTGGAAGGCATTAAGTGTACCAACTAATTCCCATTGTGTTCTTTGCTTCTTATACCTCACAGTGCAACCAGGAATGAAGGAGTGGATAGAAGGGGGCAGGTGTGGGCGTGCTAGTCACTTGAAGGGATATGGCAGGTGTTTTAAATGGATGTGTGTGTGCCTGAGTGTGGTGTCGAGGAGGCAGAGGTATACGGTGGATGAATTAATGGCCTCCAGTCTCCATCCCTCCTTTGATCTACACCTTGTGCAGTGAGACTCTGGAGACTCTTTGACAAAAAAGGCAGGGTCTTTTTTGGTTCCTTGAGTCTAGCTTAGTCTGTGGCTCAGTTTTATTTATATTTATTTATTTTTAAAGATTTTATTTATTTATTCATGAGAAACACAGAGAGAAGGGCAGAGACACAGGCAGAAGGAGAAGCAGGCTCCACGCAGGGAGCCTGATGTGGAACTTGATCCCGGAACTTCAGGATCACGCTCTAAGTTGAAGGCAGGTGCTCAACTGCTGAGCCACCCAGTCATCCCAATTAATGTAGAATTCTAAAACAAAATTTAAAAAAACATTATATTATCTGGGTGTCTATTCTTCACAAGTAGCCTGTAAATGTGGCAATGCTGATGGGGGCCAGCACCACAGAAGGCCTGGCCTGAGCGTGACTGGGCCAACATGCTGGACAGGATGTGGCCCAGTCACCCTGCCACCCAACCAACAACCAGCTGACCCCCAGATACATCACATGGACAGACGACTGGCTGCATCAGCCCATCTCACCAGCCCACAGCCCCCAGACCACACCCCAAATAGCTCCACGGGCCTCCAACAGCATAGAGTCTGCATCATGGCAGAAAAGAGGTCAATACATTGGCAATAGAATTTCTGTTGTGATAAGAGCAAATATGGAAGAAAGAGTCCTCAACGAAGGCCTTTCCAGGGTGGTGGCAATTGGGATGAAAACTTAATGATAAGGAACCAGTGTTCAGAAAGAGGGACTTTTTCCAGTCCTGGGAAAATGGGTTGGGAAGGTCTCGAGAGGGGAACAGAGTTACGGTGATCAGAATTTCCCCAAGTGGGCAGGGGTGAGTCAAACACAAATAATGGGTTTGCAGAGCGGTGGAATTCTGATAGAACATTATTTCTTAACTGGTGGAAGGGGGTCTGTATAGAAACAGGGAGTCCTGGCGGAGCCAATGGTGAAAACTTCTTTTGTAGGGTTCAGAGACCAGAGTGAGCTACAGATGGACAAGGTGGGCTGTTGTATGCTTAGGATCCTAACGTCCACCTGTTCAAAATATAACATCTTTGACATTTGAGAAGTGTCAGGCTATGGTTCCTGAAATTCCTTCCGCTTGGTTTAGGACTGGAAGAGGAAAGGACTGTTTTTAAGCTTCTGGGTAGGGAGATATTGGGCACAAAAAGATATGCAGAGCTAGAAAAAAAAATCAGGTCTTACTGGGGTGGTCTGACCATTTTTCTCTGAACGCTATGATTTAAGAAGGACACTAATAAACTTGACTATGTGCAGAGAACCTCAAAGGTCACAGGCTAAAAGTCAACTTATGGTCAACCAATACAGGTTCTCAGAGTGAAATGTATCCCCCCAAAAAGGTTCCTAAATAACCTAGATACTTTCAATAAAGAAAGATGTGCATACTTTTCTAATAGCAAGATTATTTTGAATTAGTCATGACAGGAGGAGGGCATAATTCCTCTAGCTCTTCTCATTAAACTCTTCCCAATTAGCCCGTGATGACTCTGTGACAAAACCCAGAAGCATGCTGGAGGGCTCTGGCATAACTTGGGTGTCCCCCACTCACCTCTCAGCAACACAGCTGGAAGGTGCGTCTTTCCAAACCCATGCCATTCCGACAGCCCCATGTTGCTGCACCCCTACCCTGCTGCCCCTGCCTCTTTCTAGTAATAGGACCAACAAATGCCTCCTCTCCCCTAAATACAAACTGCAGAATAGTAAGCAACTATGTATCATCATCCTGCACCGCCCCCACGCCCCCCACAGACTTGCAGTAATATGTATTCCTGGCAAAATGTGTTTAGGGATCAACGGAAATAAGACAAATTATTTGTACTTAAACAATCCAAATACAGCAATATTGTGTTGATAAATGTGGAAAGATATTGTATGTGATTCCACAATTGTCTTTAGGTATAGGGTCCTTCTTACTCCTGTCTCTAAATTTTGTGTCATGAGGAATAAAAAGAGGGTAAAGGGGCACGGACCTCAGTTATGTGGACTTGTGCTCATACAAGCACTAGCTAACTTTTATACAGATACCAAGTTATGGTGTATATGGGATGGGATGTTATAGCTTTAATTTGTATTGAACACAAATGGGTCAAGTATCAGTAATTTATCAAGCATTACTTTATTATTGCATATCTCATTAAAATGAGCAAAAATCCCAGTAATCAGAGCTCCTTACCCCTTGCAAATGCCAAGCTGAGAGACAAATTCATGAACGAGATATGTAGAGAGTAGCTTGTCCAGGGGCATCTGGATGGCTCAGTTGGTTGGGTGTCAGATTCTTGGCTTCAGCTAAGGTCGTGATCTCAGGGTGGTGGGATGGAGCCCCGCGTGAAGCTCTGTGCTCAGCCATGAGTCTGTTTGGGATTCTTTCCCTCTCTCTTTGTCCCTCCCACTCGTGTTCACTCTCTATCTCTCTAAAATAAAATATAAAATCTTAGAAAAATAAAAGAAAGAAAGTAGTTTGTCCTAGGTGGGTGAGAGAGACCCTTTGTCCTAGAGGGAAGTATTGCAGTCAAGTCCTAAGGAATGTCTTGAGGTCTATGCAAAAATAGGCAACGGTAGTTTCTAAACTTCTGCTCAACAGTGAGAACTGTCTAATCTTCCCTTTCTTCTTGAGTCTGACCTACTCCTGATGAGACATGGTTGGTAATAGAAAATTCTTCTCGAAGACAGCCTGTCAGTGATGATGAGTGAATTCGTTCTGGGTGAAGGGGAGAAGGGAGGAAAAAGCTCTGTAGCTACAGCTCAGTGAGATGAAAGTGGAGGGGGGCCATGAGACTCATGCACCTGACCTGGAAGCAGTGCGTGAGGCTGCGCCAGTCCACAGGGCTGGTGACCGGCAGTGGTTGCCTGAGTGCTCAAGGCCATGACTTTACTCAATGTTACTGTTATTCTGATGGTGGTGGTACTTGGTGTGAACCATGAGCTAAGTGCTAATATGTAACAATAACAAGGAGATCCAGCGTGTGATAATACACCAGCTCAAGGATATGTCTCCATGAGTCAATCAGGGAAAGAGCGTAACTTACCTCTTAGCTTGGTCAAAGATATCTGGGTTCGTTCACCAATAGTCACCTTCCATAATTCAGAATGCTTTCTTTTAAATCCTCAAAACCCATACACTCTATACATGTCTCCAAACATACCTGAGAATGTTGAGACTATGTTAAGTCTCTGTTCAAACATCAAGACCTGTACAAGTGCAGATGGTCAAGGCAGATGCGGCTGTCCTGTTCTGAATGGCCACAGTGCTGGGAGATATCTTATCTTTCTGATGAAGGAATAATACGGTGATCATCATAACCAGGGAGTGTTACTGAATTTCACTTTATTTTACATCATGAAATAGCTACTGTTTTTACCCCCGTCTTAAAGATAGAGAGTGCTGAGGCTAAGATAACTTGAGTAGTTTATGATCACACATGTACTAAGTGGTAGAGAGAAGATGAAAATCCATGTGGTTTTTTTTTAAATATTGTATTTATTTATTTATTCATGAGAGACACGGAGAAAGAGGCAGAGACACAGGCAGAGGAAGCAGGCTCTCTGCGGGGAGCCCAATGCAGCACGGGATTCACAGACACTGGGATCATGACCTGAGCCAAAGGCAGAGGCTCAACCACTGAACTACCCAGGTGCCCCAAAATCCATGTGTTTCTGACTCTGAAGTCTGGTGCTCAACAACTAGTGGTTATAAGCTACTAGATTTGGGGAATCTCTCATTTTCCACTCAGACTTAGTATCTGACTTCATCTGAATTCACCTCAAAATCAAATAGTTCAGATCAAAGCAAACCACAGAGAGTTCATTTAAATCTTTGTGCAAATTGATCTTAAAAATCAATGCAACCAAAGCGATTGAATACTTACTGTATTCAGGTACCCCACCCACCCCAAGTTCTGAAGAAAATGCTGGGTGAGGCACAGTGCCCAGATGCGGAAATCAGGGGGAGGAAGAGACACTTCTGGGGAGGGACCGTCACACCCCGTTGTCAAAGGATCTGAGAGATTGAAGCACGTGCCTCTCATCTCATCCTGGTCTGGCTGGAGATGTCTTTCTTACCTCAGGTCTGTCGGGGTCAGGGGGCACCTGATGGAGAGGAAGGAAGAATGCTGTAGACAAAAGGGAAATCATTTATAAAGGGAAAATATGGTATATTGTGGAAACCGTAAATCTAGAAGAAATACAGGTCCATGTTGGTGTTAGCATCATTCCTTCTGCTATGTTTAGGTGATTCCAGTGGAGCAGAGACAAAAATAAATATTAAATATCTCTTCTGGATTTCATAGTCTGTTTTGAGGTACTTCTTGTATTAGATATGGATTCAGGTGAAGGTTCACGTTTTTGCCTATAGAAATCAAATTGCTTCAGCAACGTTTATTTAAAGGTCATTCTTCCTCCTTTGGATTGCTTTTTTTTTTTTTTATCTTCATCAAAAATTAGTTGGGCATATTTGTATGGTTCTCTTTCTGGGCTCTCTATTTTGTTCCATTGATCTATGTGTCTATCTTTGAGTCACACTGTCTTGATTAATTCAGCTGTATAGTAAGCCTTAATATAGAGAAGAATACTTCCTCTCAGTTTATTCTCTTTGAAAAATTATTTCAGCTATTCTATGGCCTTTTTCTTTACATATAAAGGTTTGAATACGCTTGCGTAATATCTGCAAATTACGTTGCCTGCATTTTGATAGCAACTGTACTAAACTTACAGATGAATTTAGGGAGAATTGATGTCTTTACTATATGAAAACTTGCAGCAGATGAGCACAGCGTATCTCTCCATTTATTTAGGTCTTCTTTATTTTTTTAATGATTGTTTTATAATTTTTCATATATGGATTCTATCCACGTTTTCAAAGATTTACACTAAGTACTTCATCTCCTCTGAGGTGCTTTTAAATAGCATCGTGCTTTGAACTTTGGTTTCTGCATGTTCATTGTTAGGATAGAAAAAGACAATTGATATTTGGTATTGAACTTGTATTTTCCAACTTTGCTGAACTCAGTTCTTGGAGATTTGTTGTAAATTATTAGGTTTATTATAAATTCTTTGGAATTTTCTCTATGAACAATCATTTCTTATGTAAATAGGGATCCTGCTCTTTCTTCCTTTCCAATTTGTAGAACTTTCACATATTTTTTCTTGCCCAAATTTGAATTGTATTGGCCCAAACTTCCAGGGTTCTGTCGGATACTAGTGGTGAGAGTGGGCATCTTTGCTTTGCTCCCCATTGTAGAGTGAAAGTATTCAGTCTTCCACCATTGAGTGTGACATTAGCAATAGCTTTTTTTTTTTTTTTTTGGTAGATGTTCTTTATCAAGTTGAAGAAGTTCCCCTATATTTCTAGTATGCTGAGGATTTTATCAGTATGTTTTAAATTTTGTTAAACCCTTTCTTTGTAATGCTTTATATGATTGTATTATTTTTATTCTTTAGTTTTATGTTAGATTTTATTAATGGTTTTCAAATATTGAACCAACATTCCTTGCATACTTGAAATGTTGTTCATGCTACATTATACTTTTCACACATTGCTGGATTCAATTAGCTAATATTTTGTTGAGGAATTTTGTATTTAACTTCATGAGTTGTCTTTGTCTCCAGTTTTCTTTTTTTGTACTGCCTATATCTACTTTTTTTTTTATATCAAGATGATATTAGCTTCATAAAATGAGTTAGGAAGTATACCCTCCTATTTTTTGACAGATTGAGATTGTTTAAAATTATTAATTCTTTAAATGTTTGGTAAAGACCTTCAGTGGAACAATATAGGCATGGATATTTATTTTCAAGAGGCTTTAAATTTACATATAAATTCTTCCATGTTTGCAGGACTACTCTGGTTGTTTATTTCTTTGAATAAGATCTGGCAATTTGTGAACTATAAAGAATTGGTCATTTTCTTGTATGTTGTTGAATTTTTGAGCATAAAGTTGTTCATAGTAGTCTCTTATTCCTTCTATTGGCTGCAAGATCTGTAGGATCTTTGTTTCATTCTTTGGTAAGTTGTGTTTGTCTGTTTGCTTATTTATTTAATATTTGTCAGTCTTGCTAATGATTAATTGATTTAATTGATATTTTATTTTTATCAAAGAGCCAGCTTTTTTGTTTTAGTGAATTCTTTATTGTTTGTATTTAATTTTGTTGATGTCTATTGTTATCTCTATCATGTTCTGTGGTGATCAGTGTTTCTATCCATTGTCATTCCCACTGTACTATTAGACCAGCCAGTGAGTTATAGTTTTGACAGTTATATATTTCAGTTCCCTAATTCCCAAATAGGTCCCTTTACTATATTTTTAAAATATTTTAAATATGTTTCAAGACAATGTATAATTGTGTATTCAAGCCATTTTATGATGAATACTCTAAAATTCTTATTAGATATTGATAGCGTGCTATTCACCTCAATGTTGGGGTCAATCGGTTTTCTTATCATGGTTATTTTTATCTCTTGATTCTATTTAAATCTTCTATTTTGCATGTACTCTTTTCAGGTCTAGCCTGTAGGTCCTGGGCTATTTTTGTGGCCTGTAGTTCTAGTGACAATTTCATTTCATCGCTGGAGCCCTTTCAATGTTATTATGGTCAGCTTCATTCTCCTGGTGTCACTGAAGCTCCAGAAGTCTTGTCAATGTTGCCTGGACCACTGCTACCATCAGGCATGAATTAGGGAAACACCATATCTGGTCCTTTTCTGCCCCTGAATGGAGGACCAGGAGATACTGGGCCGGTTGGTGCAACAGGTGCCAGAGATGAGGCTACCGCGACTCTGTCTGTGTGTGGGGTGGGTCTCCACCTGTTCTTTGCTGACCTTGGCCCCGGGACAGATTGGACCATTACTGCTTGGGTTTGGGGATAGCTTATGGATTCTGCTATCACTGCTTCCAGCCCTGTGTGCGGGGCTGGCATGGGGAGAACAGGGAAGCCTTCAGATGCTACAGCAGAGTGGGCTGCCAGTGCCTGGTGGGCATCAGACAGCATTTCTCCTCCAGATGTCTTCTGGGATGCCCCTCCTACAATGCTGGCTGGAGAAAGCAGCCTTTCTGCTTGGTTGACTGTCCATACCTGTTGGTAGTTCTGAGTGGCTGTCTTCCCAGTACCCACATCAGAGTGGAAACAACACTGTTCTGCTGTTACCCAAGTCCTGAGACCACCTTAAGTCTGCTTCCTCCACCTTTCGGAGTCCTTTCATGATGTTCTGCTGACTTATATTCCCACTGTATTTAGAGGAGAGGAGCAGGCTGTCTTGCCTCAAAACATAGGCTTTTTGCTTTGAAGTTTAGAATACTTTTCCTTCATCCTGAAGACTTTTTGTTTTTGTACCAGAAGTCAACAGGCCTTTGATACCTTGTAAATGATCCCCAACTTTAAAAAGAGAGAGAATGAGTTCAAAATGTTGGTAAAGTCCTCTGCTATAGAATTGAAGGTTGATGAAGCCAGAGAGCAAGGGTAGAAGGGCATATTTGCTAACTGGCTTGTGTTCAGGTGGATTGGAAGAGAGGCCCAGCAGCTGGCTCAGTGACTCCAAAGGGGAGGCAAGAGTGTTGGGGAGTCAAAGTCCACACAGAGCTGGCATGTTCCATTCTGACATAGGGGTGTGGTTTTCCTTGGGAGGAAATATAGCAATTTTTACATATAAGGGCATTAAAATAAGTGCTCTTTAGAGTCCTAAAGACAACATATTAAAAAATAATGATATGAAGTAATACAACTGAAAGCATTATGAAGTGGTCATGGTTGGATGCCAAAAATCAACATGGATAAGTAAGTAAAGCTAAATCAGTCACAGAGTTATTGGAGATTAAAATAAAACCAATACTTCTGCAGTGAGCTCAACTGGTAATGATGCCTATAAACCATATTTGGATGACAGGACCATTTAGCATTTTCTTCAAGTAGTGTGACTGCCCTAATGACAGCTATTTTATTTTTCTGAGACAATTTTTCACGGCAAATTAATTTTAATCACATCATTTTTGCTTTATTTTGATAAGCACACAACTCTACCCCAAGACCTATGGGCTGGCATGTAGCTGACTGATGGTGGTGAAGTCATGCCCATGGCAGCAGGGCTCAAGCACCTCAACTTTTCTTCCTGAGGTCAAGCCATTGCACCAAGTTTAGGGGTCAAGATGATACCTTGTTGCTGGGAAAGAGTCATTGTTAACCTGAAATCTGTAAGAACTCAGCCAAATATAGTTTTTTTTTTTTTAATTTTATTTATTTATTTATTTATTTATTTATTTATTTATTTATTTATTATTTATTTATTTATTTATTTATGATAGTCACACACACACACACAGAGAGAGGCAGAGACATAGGGAGAGGGAGAAGCAGGCTCCATGCACCGGGAGCCCGACATGGGACTCGATCCCGGGCCTCCAGGATCGCGCCCTGGGCCAAAGGCAGGTGCCAAACCGCTGCGCCACCCAGGGATCCCCACCAAATATAGTGTCTTAACAAAAGTAATTCTTCAGGAGAGGAGCCCCACTCATATGAGAGGGCTAAGGAGAGGAAAAAGAAAGGCTGAATTCACAGCCCCAGAAGGCAGTGTTTATTAGCAGTTAATGTTGATTCCAAACCAAATATTTGTTTGCCAGGTTTGAGAATATGGAAAAATCTCATGGATATCAGATACCCCTAATTACACTAGTGAAAAGAATAGCTATTTATTTATTTATTTATTTATTTATTTATTTATTTATTTAAGATTGAGAGAGAGAGCAGGGGGAGGGTAGGGTGGGGAGGGGCAGAGGGAGAGGGTGAGAGAGAACCTCCAGAAGACTCTCCACTGAGTGTGGAGCCCAAAGTGGGGCTAGATCTCACCACCCTGAGATCATGACCTAAGCTGACATCAAGAGTCGGGTGCTCAACTGATGAGCCACCCAGGTGCCCCAGAGCTGACTTAAATCTCAAAGAAGGAAATTTCTTCTTCATATCGATAAATGTCTGTAGGATGCATTAGACTTCATAGGGCTCAGGCTCATGATTTCACAACTACTTCAAGCATGTGAATACACAGCCAGCAGGCAGCGTGGGGGAGATACACCTAAATTACATATAAGTAGAAATAAAGGGAAAACATTAAGTGGTAAATGTGTGGATCAGAGGATTATTTTTCCCATGGTCTTATTGACCTGAAAGGGAATACCTAGACACATTTCATATTCTTGTCTTTTTCCTGTGGTCAGTGTCCAGTTTCCTGAAGTTGTGTGAGTCATCTGATATTTATAGAAGTGTCTATATTATTGGATTTTGCAAACCTGTGATCCCTTCTCATCTTAAATTTTGAAAATATTCTATTCCTCCCAGTCTGAGCTGGCTTCAGTGTTAGGTGAATGAATTTGCATGTACCTCTCAGTCCAATAAAGATCGACATCCTCCATTTCTGTTTTGGGGCTGTGGCTTTGGGATAACTAAGGTTTTTGAGAATATAGGCTTCATGTAGCACTCAATCCCCTCCACAAGCACGAGGACTGGTACAACCAACAAAGGAAAATAATTTGAAAATTTGCATTGTACTTGGTAAGTCAGTCTTCATCAGATAACTGAGTAGGTATCTGCCGCTGAGTGGCTCTGGCACTCCGACCTAATTGAGACTGCACATTTCCCATCTGTAAATTAATTTGGGTGGAACTAGGTGAGTTAAAGTGTTAAGAGCTGTAAGATTGTGCCAGCTAGCTGCTCCAAGACCAGAACAAAACTGAAAGAAAGCACAAGCATTAGGCCCTGTAGCCCATCATCACTGAGGTCTTGAACCTTTCCTGTGCGCTGGTTGGTGCACGAACCAGTTAGCATGGGTTATACTAGACGAACATTGACTTCTCTGAGGACTATGTATAAGGCTTGAAAAGAAGGTATCATCTGAAAAATATGAAGAAAAAACAGAGAAGGGATCCCTGGGTGGCGCAGCGGTTTAGCGCCTGCCTTTGGCCCAGGGCGCGATCCTGGAGACCCGGGATCGAATCCCACATGGGGCTCCCAGTGCATGGAGCCTGCTTCTCCCTCTCCCTATGTCTCTGCCCCTCTCTCTCTCTCTCTGTGTGTGACTATCATAAATAAATAAAAATTTAAAAAAATGTTTAAAACATGCTTTAAAAAAAAAGAAAAAACAGAGAAATCAGAAAGGAAGTTGAATCAAATAGTCATAAACATCCCCAAATCAAAACTAGACTGTGTGTTTGCAGAAGCAAACAAAGCTTCCAAAGGAAGCTTCTCTCCGGGGAAGGTTCCCGTCACTTCCTCATGGAGTATCTGCAGGATGGCAAGGAATAAAAACAGGAACCAAGACACAGTGATGGAAAGGTATTTGCTGGTGTACAGTAGCATTTATTTTTTAAAAATCATGCTTCACAAACACAGATTAAAAAATGAATAATACAAGAGGGCTTACATCCAAAGATATTGACGTAGTGAAACACCAGGGCACCTGCACCCCAATGTTCACAGCAGCAGTGTCCACAAGAGCTAAACTGTGGGAGGAGCCTCAATGTCTTTCTATGGATGAATGGATAGAGAAGATGTGGTCTATATATACAATGGAATATTACTCAGCCATCAGCAAGGACGAATACCCACTATTTACATTGATATGATGGAACTAGCGGGTATTATGTTGAGTGAAGTAAGTCAGTTGGAGAAGGACAATCATCACATGGTCTCACTCATATGGGGAGTATAAGAAATAGTTAAAGGCATTATAAGGGAAAGGAGGGGAAATGAGTGGGAAAAAATAGGGAAAGAGACAAACCATGAGAGACTTCTAACTCTGGGAAACACACTAAGGGTTGTGGAAGAAGAGTTGGGTGGGGGGGACAGGGTAGCTGGGTGATGGGCACTGGGGAAGGGACTTAATGGGATGAGCACTGGGTGTTATACTGTATGTTGGCAAATTGAATTTAAATTTAAAAAAATGTAAAACAAAAAAAAATAAAAAAAATGTAAAACAAAACGAAACAAAATTAGAGGGCTTACATCTTGTGTCCTATGACTTTGTTGAACTCAGTCTCTTGTTCTAGAAATTTTTCTACATCCTCCTTAATATTCCTAGGTGGACAATCATGCCATCTGCAAATTGGGAGGGTTTTCTTTCTTCCTTTATGATCTGTATGCTGCTTTCTTTTCATAGACTTAATGGACCAGACAGAACTTGCAGCTTTGTGTTGAACAAGGTGGTGAGAGCAAACACGCGGCCTTTAAGAGAAAGCATTCAGTCTTTCCCTGTTACATAATAGTAGCTGTAGGTTTTTGTAGATATTCTATCAAATTGACAAACTTCCCATCTATTCCAATTTATTGGAAGAGTTCTATCATGAACAGGTGTTCAATCATGTCACATGCTTTTTCATCATCAATTGATATTATCATGTGATTTTTCTTTGTTAGCTGGTTGATGTGGTGGACTGCATTGGTTTATTTTCAAATATAGAACCTACCTTGTATCTCTTGAATAAATCTCATGTGCTCATCCATGTATGTACATGGTATGTAACTGTTTTGAGCGAACTGCTAAATTGTGTTTGATGGTATTTTGTTATGGATTTTTGAGCAAACTGCTAAATTGTGTTTGATGGTATTTTGTTATGGATTTTTATACCTACATTCATGAGGATTGTAGCTTTTATATCTTTGTTTCTTTCTTTTTTTCCTTCTACTATCTTTGTTTGGGTATCAGAGTAATATGAGCTTCAATAGAATGAATTTGGATTTCTCCTGCCTCTTCTATTTCTTGGAAGAGATTGTGTAGAATTGGTGTTAAAATTATCCTGTGAAACTCTCTTGGTCTGCAGATTTCTCTTCTGAGAGCTTGTAAATTATATATATTTTTTCCCTTAATAGGTATAGGGCTATTGAGCTAATATAAGGCATATTGGATGAGTTGTCAGCTGTATTTTCTGAAGAATTGGCCCATGTCATCTCAGGTGTGAAATGTATAATGCCAGTCGGGGGTGGAAGTCAGGCTCTCTCTTGTGTTGCCCTGAGCCTGCAAGGGCTGGGGTGTGTTCCCACCTGGCAGGGATGTAAGCCACTGCTGCGCTCTTGACCTCCCTTGACACCACTTGGAAGATAGCTGGGCACCTCGGTACAGCCAGGGAGAAGCCATCCGGGTCTCCCCTGACCACCTGTCAGAGGAGCAGCTCCCGCCTACAGAGCTCGGGAGTTTGAAGACATCCCAGCTGCTAGTCTGAAAGTTGACAGTGATCTTCCTTCATTTTCTTTCTGCCTGGATTTTCAGCAGGTCCCGGGTGGGACTTTCCGTCCCACCTATTGCAGGCCCTGGAGTTGGGCTCTCTCTCTCCTGCCCTTGCTAAGCGATGCTCAGCGCACATCGTTTCATCTCTCTATCCCTGGCTTCTTACGGCTTTAACTCCACTTGCCCTGGCTTTGAGCCACCCTCCCTCTCAGCATGACTTGTTCCTACCTCTGCGAAGAGGGTGCTAATTATCCAGGTGCCTACCATTAAAGGAACCACAGTGAAAAGTTCCTTTTACTCTCTCAAATGAAGCAAATCTCTCACAACTTTGCCAGTCATTCCCCATTAAATTCACTTTGTAAGTGTGTGCATAGTGGGTTCATATACAGATCACATGACAATTTTGGTTAAAAGTCGGAGACTAGGGATGAGGAACTCAGCAGGTCCTCTCTCTGTCCCTCCTTTATGTGGCGTTTTCCTGACCAGTGAGAACTGCTTGGGAGGTTGAGTGATGCCCTCCCAGGGAGTGAAATGAAAATCTCTTGGAGGTGGTATCTGGGCCAAGGATGAAACTCTCTTCACCAGCTTATAGCTTAGAGATGGAAGTCAATTTCTCCACCCCGTCAATAAATTAGTAGGATTTGGCAATTCCTGGACTTTCGATAGGATTTAAGTTAGCATTCTGAAATAATTAGAATGGAAAAATATCTTGATTACATGTGTCTATAAAAAAGATGATCGAAGACTTCTTTGATCTTATCATTAAGAGCCCATCAAGAAAATAATGAAAAAGCCACCATCTTATGCCTCCTGCAGGAGACTCTGCTGGGCCCGTGTTTCATTGAATCTAGGTGTGCTCTCATTGGGTTGGGTGGCCCATCCCAGAGGCATCCTTGGGCCTCATGACTTTGTGTTAAAGAAGCTGACAGATGGGATGGTTGGTGGTCGGCCCTGTAAGATTCAGGGGAACAGGAGGTGCTGACTCCCATGCGTGGGAGCCCTTCCTCTTACCATTGCGGTTCTCTGACAGAAGATGCTATCGCTGGATTTTTCACAGAGGAGGTAGCTCCATTCGTGGAAGCTTGTCTTTCATAAGCCACAGGGAGGTCTGGGAAATGGCACCAGTGATGGATGTGTCGTCCCAGAAATGCTGGAGGCTCTGCCACCATTTCCTGCAATGCATGAGCCCCCAGGGCTGGATTCCTAGGGAATGGGTGCACTTCTCCTTCTTGAGCTGGTTAGCGGCTGAGAATCAAACTTTTTAAAAAAGATTTTATTTATTTATTTGACAGAGAGAGAGAAAGCAATGCAGGAGGAGCAGCAGGCAGAGTGAAAAGCAGACTCCCCGCTGAGTGGACAGCGTGATGCAGGGCTCGATCCAAGGACCCTGGGATCATGACCTTAACCAACTGAGCCACCCAGGTGCCCTCAAACTTCTTGGATAAAATAGAGAACAGCCCCCTAGTCTTATACCGTTACGGCGTCTGATGGCTTCTTTGACTGGTTGAGCCAAAGGAGTATGGGGCTAAACAGAGTTGTCACACAGACGCTGCCATGCCAACCTCAGCCCAGACACCCTCCTGACCTTGCTTCCCTCCTGTCTGCAGGGGTGGCCGGCCTGCCTCAGGGTGGCTGGGCAGGTGGGACCCGAGCAGGGCTGGGGGTGAAGGTCGGAGCTGCAGTGGGCACACCAGTGTCCAAAGCCCCGCTCCCTCCCGTGGGTGCCTGTGATTTACTGAGCTGCCGTTGGTCCCCTACAGGCATGTGGATGGGAGCACTGAAAGTCAAAGACATCCGCTGCTACAGGCAGGATTGAAATTTTACTTAGGTTGGCTATTTTTGTCTCTTATACATAATCTGAAGGGTTTCTGTCATCAGATTAATATGTAGATAGTGAGCGGCACCATGTTTGGTATTTATATTTTGATGAAAAGATTTAAGATTTGAAAGCATTAAATGGATCCTAAAGTCCTTTGGTTGCTGCTGGAGGCCCTGCTTTGTTTTTCCCACCGACGTGGGCATCCCGCACCGCGGAGCCCGGAGCCCAGGGAGGCAGGCACTCCTGAGCGGAGGCGAGGAGCTCATTTCCCCCATCAGTGGTGGTGGGAGGTGAAAGGAGGCGCACAGATGTCATCGGGGAAGAAGCTCATTGTTTTTCCACCACTTCCTGTGGTTTTAATTAAAACCCAAACCCGTTTGTTCATCTATTTAAATAAAATATAAAAAAGAAAAAGGAAGAAAATTTGGGCTCCTGATTTTAATACATCTATACATTCTTCCAGGCTGCCTGTCATTCATGCTCATGTTGGGGTCCGTTGGAATAAATTAAAATATACACATTCTCTCTCTCTCTCACACACACACGCGCACACACACACAAGATGAGAAACAAAACAGAACTAAGTGTGTAATGACTAAGCCCTTACTCTGGGTTCCTGTTTGTCAGTGACAACACAGTAGCAGCCAAGCATGGCAGGCAAGGCAAGTGCTTGACACCCGCTGTAAACTCTTGTCTTCCTTTACAGCTGCTTCTGTAAACACATATGAATAATAGTTCTCTTGTGCCTTAAGCTGAGCAAGAGTTGCTGTTCTTGGAGCCTGGCCAGCTGCTAATGGAAGTTCGCTCCCCGCGCCCACACGTCCTTCTCTTGCCCTCAGCATGGCCCATCGCCCCATCCAGGGCCGTGCACACTCCCTGGCCTAGCCACAGGTGTTAATGGTTTCTTCCTCACCAGGGACTGGAATATTCTCATTTGGAAAGTGAAAAAAGGAAAAAGAAAGAGAACAACAACCATCAAATATCACAACGACGCCAGGCTTCAGTACCCATTCATTTATTCACTCAGTCATTACTGAGCACCTACTGTGTGCAGAACAATTCTGCAGTCTTGGGTCATCATCAGATGAATTGCACACCTGCCTGAGCTGGTGTTCTAAGGGAGAGGGCAAGAGGACACAAGCAGTAAACAAAGTAAGATTACCCCGTGTCCCAGGACAAACCGTGTCCTGGGCCACGGAACACATGGACTAAGATAAGACAGACCAGCAGTGGGGGCAGAAGGCAGGTATTTTAAGAATCCAGCTGGTGTCGTTGGGGATAATATTCAACCTCCCAGCATATCTGGGAAGGCTCATTTGTGTGCAATTCCTTTCCCAGCCTGGGGTGACATCACTTTGTTCTTTGGAGTCAGCATTCTTGTTGGCCCTCCTCAATCCTCTTGACTTCAACTCTGTAGAATCAAATGCTACTCCCCAAAAAGCTAATTTAAAGAGCAAATTCACCCTAAAAAATAAAAATCAATTCCCCTTTCCACATAGAGAGCCAGGGGAATCAATATTTATGGATCTTGGGAATTTCTGTACTAGTTTTTGAAATATGTTCTTTCTAATGGAAAAAAATCCCTTGTTTTCCCTTCGGCAGAGTTAGCATAAGGTCTAAGTGGCTACGCGTGTACAGGACTGCCTGTCTATTAGGAGCAGTATAGAAGTTGCTGGAAGAGACTCCCATCTGACAAGTGCCAAGCAGCCCATTGGGTCTCTTGTGCCTATCGTTGATCTTTGTTTATTAAGCACAGAGACAAGGAGCAGAAGCAGAGAAAGCAACCGACATTGATGCCTTTTGATGGACAAACCTGATTCAAAGAATCTGCTGTAAACACTCAGAATGGGTCATGCAGACATAATTCATCCTTGAAAAGTTCGGTGGGAGGAGCTTGAGGCGTTCAGTTTTCTTACACCACCTGGTTCACTTTGACACCATGTTTTATTTAGCTTTGCTTTTTTCCTTATGAGAATAATGTACAAACATTCTGTAATGAGCTTTACATATTTTTCTTCTTTTCCATGGTCCTAACTCAGACTTTGGTCACTTGACCCTTGAATTTAATAACGGCCTCCTTGGGGACCTAGTCACATTTAGCCTCTACATCTATTTTGTATATCATTGCCAGGTAATCCATTAGTTTTAAAAATTCAATATTCTCACCATACCATTTTCCTTCTTAAATGGCATCCTCTCCTATAGCTCTTGTGAAAGACTTGTGAGGTCTTTCATATTTATTCTACTGATATCTTCTTGGAAAACATAATACGTAAATGTGCACATAAGTCCTACCCTACAAAGGATGCTACAGATGAGCGGTGTGAGACTCTGTAACACCCAAACTCCAGGAAGGGTAATTAGATATATTATGGGTCTAGTTTGACTACAATTGTGTGCATTCTGAAAATTATTTTGTAGATTTTATTTATTTATTTATTTATTTATTTATTTATTTATTTGAGAGACAGAGAGAGAAAGCTTATGAGCATATGTGACCAGGGGAGGGGCAGAGAGAGAGAGAGAGAATCTTGAGCAGACTCCCAACGAGCACAGAGTCCAATGCGGAACTTGATCTCATGACCTTGAGATCAAGACCTGAGCCAAAATCAAGGGTTGGGTGCTTAACCAACTGAGCCTCCTGGGTATCCTAGTCCAAAAGTTTTATCACACTCGTTTTGAAATAAAAATTTGTCAGCTGGTAAAGCTTTTAAAGGATTTTTGTCTGGAAAGGTATAATTGAACAACTATTTTAGCTTTTTTCCCCACTGTGTTTGGGTAAGAAAGGACCCCAATCAGGGCAGTTTCAGAATTGGGACTCTCTGACAAGGAGCACACAGAGAACTTGAGTCTCTTTTTTCTGTTTATCCATCTTTGTTGATCATTAATGTGATATCAAAGCCAGAGAAAAAAAATAGATCATGCAGTTTTTAGTGTCTGTTTCATAGTTGTGAGTTTCAAATAATCTAAATATTAATCTTTAAGAAACTATATTTTATATTTTGAGTATGTATTCATTTTATGATTATTCAGACATGTTAAAGAAAAACATTAATTTAACAAAGATGTCTTAAATTTTGTTTCAAACACCATGTGAACCACTAAGAATACAGAGAGTAATATGACAAAAGAGCTATTCGACGAACTTTAGTATCTAAGAGAGAAAACATGGGTGTAAACAGAAAGGTATGGGATTACACAGATCCATAAACAGACAGAGAAAGATGTAGGGAGCTGTTGTATTTCCATGATCACTGAAATAATTTGATATTCCATGCACTAAAAGAATACACTGATTAGTCCACTAATAACACAGTGACTTGTTAACAAAAGCTATGCAAGTATGTTAAGGAATACTGTAGATTATAAAAAAATGTGAGTGATTTCCCAGAAGAATTCTATTTCTAGTAATTTATCTGAGGGACATAATTAGAGAAATCATTGTATTATATCATATATGTTATATATAGTGGTTCAAGGAATTATTTAAATAAAGTAAAAACTCAGAATCATCTAAATATCTAAGTATGATATTTTTACTATAATTATGACAAACTATTATGTAACCATTAAAAAATCATTTATAGGGGATCCCTGGGTGGCGCAGCGGTTTGGCGCCTGCCTTTGGCCCAGGGCGCGATCCTGGAGACCCGGGATCGAATCCCATATTGGGCTCCCGGTGCATGGAGCCTGCTTCTCCCTCTGGCTATGTCTCTGCCTCTCTCTCTCTCTCTCTGTGACTATCATAAATAAATTTAAAAAAATAAAAATAAATCATTTATAGAAAGCTATGGATTGGTCTGTGAAAATGATCGCAATATATTGCATGTTTAAAAAGGTTATAAAATAATATTTAATGGTGTTTTTTTAAATATTAGTTTTCTTTAATTTTCTATTACCTGTGCATGCATTACTCAAATTTACAAGTAAAATCATATTAACTGATGCACAAACATTTTTGACAAAATTCAACATCTATTTGTTGAAATTGAGAGTTGAAAACTCTCAGGAAAATAAGAGTAGAAGAACAGCTTAATCATTTTGGTACAAAAAGTCTGTAGCTAACATTGCACTACTATGGGTACAGGAGGTACTGTGTTACTCTACAATGGGGAACAAGGCAAGAATATTATCTCTCACTGTAGTTATTCAACACAGTGCTAGAAGTGCTAATAACCATTGCAATAAGGTAAGAAAAGGGATACTAATCAGGGGAAACATCAAGAAGATGGCCCTCATTTTCAGGTGCTACAACTGTTTATTTAGAAAATTTTGGGAGCCTTCAAAAACTTTTAGAACTAAAATGTGAATTCTGCAAGATTGCAAGGTACAAAAAAAATACAAAAATCAATCGTGTTTCTACATATAGCAATGAATATATAGGCATAAAAATCACAAATAAAATAACATTCACATCAATAAAAAAGAGAAATATTGAGGTATAAATTTGACAAGGCATCTGTATGATTTGTGTGGTCAAAACCAAAGACATGTCAGTACTTTCCAAAATGACACACAGGTGTCCTAGATTGCCTACTAAAATTCCAACAGGAAATTTGTAGATATAGACAAGATCATTCTAAAATTTACATGGAAAGGCAGAAAAACTAGAATAGTTAAAATAACTTTTAAAAAAGAATAAGGTAAGAAAATCCATATACCCAGTTTCGAGACTTATTATATAGTCACATAATCAAGACTGTAGTATATCTGCAAAGAAATAGACCCAAATACAGATTTAACGGAATAAAGATCAAAGAAATAGAAGCTCACAAATATGCCCAACTGATTTCTGATAAAGGTGCAGAAAATGAACCTCACCCTAAGTCTTATACAGCGTACAAAAATTAACTCAACATGAGTTATGTACTTAAATGTAAAGCATAAAACTACTGAACTTTTTCAGAAAAAAAAGATAGGAAAAAAAATCTTCACACTCTATGGCTAAACCAAAGGCATAATCCATTAAGGAAATGTGGATTAACTGGACTTAATAAAATTTCAAAGAGTTGAAAAAAAATTTTGTTCTGCAAAAGAACCTATTGAAAAAAATTGTTCTACAAAAGAACAATCTACATTGAAGGAGTCCCTGGGTGGCTCAGTAGGTTACACATCTACCTTCAGCTCAGGTCATGATCTCCAAATTCTGGGATTGAGCCCATATCAGGCTCTCTGCTCCACGGGGATTCTACTTCTCCCTTTGCCTCTCCCCTGCTTGTACTCTCTCTTACTCTCTTTCTCAATTAAATAAAATCTTTAAAAATCTACATTTAAATTATAGTATATATTATTTATCTATATAAATTATATAGATAATGCATACATTTAAATTTATCTATTTATTTATGTATTTATGTATGTATGTATTTATTTATTCTGGGATCTGGGACAATCGATATTTTTAAAGGTAGCCAGCATGCTGGAACTTCCCTTACCATAGCCTGTTGACATATCCCACAACAATATATTCAGTATATATTCAATATATCTATAAAGAAACTCAACCTTTCTTACTCCAAACCAGCTCCGCCTTTGATTCATGGATTAATGTGGTTCCGTTCTTTAGCTGGGCTCAAGTACAGGAAGCTGTGTTTGATTCCCCCTTTTATCTTCACCCATATCCCTCCAGTTACCATACTCATTCATTGCGCCTTGTTTGTTCATCCTTCTTTCTTTTACATTTCCAATCTAATTGAATCAACTGGGGCTCTCACCAGCTCACATGGCAACATTTACAATGGCCTCCAAGCCGGTACCCGACTTCTAGACCTTTCTATCTCTCATCTGTGAATGCAAAACCTGAGAGATGCATTTAACAGAAATTCTACCTCCAGTTCAAACTGCCAAAGAAGTAGGAAGAATATGTGTCAATTCATACTCTTTACCTGGTTGTGCCAAGTCTTTTGGCCTCAAAATTTTTCTTCCAATCCTTACTTTACTTACAAGTGTCAACTGAGCCAAATATAATTTCTTTGATATCACTGCATGTGCACCCTTTCTGTTTCTTTGATTCACATTCATTAAAAAGTACCACCAACCATTGTGTACTTGGTGTTTGTCAGGGGCTGTAGACACAGGAGTGACCCAAACAGGCATGGTTTTGGGCCTTAAGGAGCTTGTAGTTCAGTAAGATCAGACAGATTGAACAATTGCCATTCAACAAATAAGTAATACGAATAAAGAGTGGTAACCAAGTTAGCTCTCTTCAGGCAGATACCCAAATGCAGCATTGAAATGTGAATGTTTGTCCCACATCTGAGTTCAGGATATGCATTGTGAGGAGCTGGAAGGGAATCTGTTTGGCATGAATTTGGTGATAAAGGCAGGCTTGGTGAAACAATGAAAAATAAGCAGTAACAATGAAGCTTTTTAGGCAATGCTATGGACTTTGGATTTTTCCTTAAGTGGAAGAGTAAAGCCACCCAGATGTAGAGAGTTTTACTTTACCATCCTTATTGGGAACACTGGTTGTGTGCTGAATGGGAAGGAGGGAGACAATCATGGAGCAGGGATTACATTGGGGAGATTATTGCACTAGCGCAGGTAAGATATGAGGTTAGAGTCTAATGGGAAATACAATCTAATGGGTAATTACAATTGTCAAGAAGGTTCCTAGGAACAAGTATAGGATCTATAAAGACATTATATCAGGTTAATCTAAATTACACTGCAGATTAAGAAAGGGCTTCCCTGAAGAAGTGATGTTTAATCTGAGACCTGAATAATGAGTGTGGATTAGCGAGGCAAAGTGATGGAGAGAGCCACTACAAAGGATATAGGACTGAAAAATTTCAAGCCCTTTTAAAGAACTGAATAAAGACCCATGTGGGAAATGTGGGAGGGTGGAGGGATGGGTAACTGGGTGATGGGTTGTCCTTGGGCCTTAGGACCCTTTGATGGAATGAGCACTGGGTGTTATACTGTATGTTGGCAAATTGAATTTAAGTAAAATATTTTAAAAGCCAGGAGAAAGCCAGGCTAGGAGGCATTAAAGATACATAAATCCACTTACATTGAGTCTCCCTGACAAGGTAACTATTGGATAGTATCCTTGCAGCAAAGGGAAGCTCCTGGATGGCTTAGGGCAGGTAGAGGTAAATCAGGAAGATTTCTTTGGCTGCTACATGTTGGGTTCATCATACAGAAGCTGGGAGGTGGAGGGTAGTGCTGTTGCCTGAACCCAGGTGATGCCTCTGATGAGCGAGTGGGGCTGACCTGTACTCTGTGGTCAGAATTCAGAAACATTCAGCAGGCCGACTCAATAGGATTTGGTGATTAATTGGATGAGGTAGTCGGAGGTGGGGGTGGGGGGTGCTTTAAGAATAACTTCAATATTTCTGCCTGTGGGATGGAGCAAGTTATTAAGATGGGAAAAACTCAGATAATACAAGTCAAACAGAAAAGGAGAGACATTCTCACTTCGATTCATTAGCTCTTCAAAATAACATGAATGAGTTTAGTGGATCGGTACTGACTCCTGTTATGAGCACCAAGCCCAGAAACAGAGCATTGCACTGGCCTCTGTGAAAATTCTTCCATTTCCCTCCCTACTCCTTGAGAAAACCATCATCCAGAATTTCTCGTTACAGTATTTTGTAATATCTTTATGGTTTTTTCCTCAAAAATGGCTTTATTCTTTTTAACCTTTAGGTAAATAGCATCAAATATAGGTCTTTTCCCCCATGGCCTTCTTTTTTTGCTCATTATTACACTTGGGAATCATCCATGTGAATGTGTGTAAACATCCGGTCATTTTCATGATGTTTGGTGTGTATGGTATTGCATTCTCAAGACTCAATTAGTTTATCCACTGTACAGTTGGACATTTTCTGTATTTACAGTCTTTACTACTGCAAAGAGTGCTGCTTCAGGCATGTTTCCTGGTGGACACATGGCTGGGCCTTCCCAGGGTTTGAAGTCAAACAGGAAAGTCTAGGTCATAGGGCAGGACTAACTTTATGTTTGGTGGATAATGAGCATCACTTCCCAAATGTTGAGGTGTGATTTATACTCTGACCAGCAATGTGTGTATTTGATTGGCTTTTGTGGATTCTTGATAATATCAGATGGATGATTTGGAGGAAATAAGAAATGTGATTTCATGTTTTTTTTTCCATTTCTTAATTTATAAAAGAGATTGTGTGCCTTTCATGTGCTTTATAACCATTTGTGTTTTCTCTTATGTGAACTGCTGATTTGCATTTCTGCCCATTTTTAGCTGAATTTTCAGAAGTTTTCTTATAGATATGTGAGAGTTCTGTATAGCTTCTGGAATCAAATTCTTTATTCTCTGTATAACAAATACCCTGTAGTTTGTGGCTTATCTTTTCTCATTTACACATTGCTCATAACTTGCTGCTCTTAATTTCATTCAGTGCAATGTATAACTTTTTCCCTTTATGATTTTCATTTAAAAATGAATGGTGTAAATTTATTTGGCTTGATTCAAAAACTCCTTTCCAAAATTTGGTCTTAAAGGTATTACCTGAAAGGTTTAAAGTTTAACTTTCATATTTGAGTACTTAATCTATTTGGAACTGATATTTGCTTCAGATGTGAAGTAGGAATCAGATTTCATTTTTTTCTATATGGTGAACTAATTTTCTCCTCATGTTTTATTTACTAGACTGTCCTTTTCCTGATGCTCTGCAATGTCTTTTCTTTTTTAAATGAATATTATGAATATTTTTATTCCTTTATTAACATGTACATTTTAGAATTTGCTTCTCAGATTTCAATCCTCAAAAGCTAGAATTTTTATCTGAATTGCATTGATTCTGTACATAAATCTGAGAAAAGCTGAGTTCTTTTTTTAAGTATTTATGTAAATTCCAGTGAGTTAAAATACAGTATTATTAGTTTCAGGTGCATAATATAGTGATTCAACATTTCCATAAAATACCAGGTGTTCATCACAATGCCCTCCTTCATCCTCATCACGTATTGCATCCATGCCCCCATCCACTTGATGGTATTTTTACCCTATTATAAGTCTCTTATTTTATTTGTATTTTTAAAAGTTTCTTAATTAAATTTTATAGGTTTCTATATGGGTTACTATTGCAAGTCTTTTATTACATTTATTCTCAGCTATCTTATTATTTTACAGTCATTGTAAATAGTAATTATATTTTCTATTTGCTTCTGCAATAAAAATATACAATCAACATTGTCTGTTAATGTTATGTTGCCATTATTATTAAGCTGCCTTAAAGACTTTAATAAGTTATCTATAGAACCTTTTGATTTTACAGTAGGCAATCACAAACATTTATTTTTCAATTATTGTAATTGTATTTGTTTTCTTATCTTATTGCATTGGAAGGAATTTCTATAAATTTCAAATAAAATCTTGATAGTTGGCTTTATTTTTTATATCTAGTTCTGGAGTGAATAATTTTAGCAGTGCTTTTTCATTGATTACAAACCTTAAAATCCTCTATCAGTTTATAAAATTTTTCTAATACCTCTAAGTTGCTAGGATTTCTTTTAAAACATGAATGAATACGAGTTTCATTGAAATTCTTTCTGTATTTCTGACATTATTGTAGAGATTATTTAGGTTTTTTCTAGTAGTTTCTGTTGATTTTGTGAATGACATTAATATATTTTGTAACAATGAACCAACGTGATATTTATGGAATAAACTCAACCTTATAATTATGACCTTTTAAATATAATGCAAGACTAGATTTTATAATATATTTCTTAGAATTTTTGCCTCATTTTTTTAGAAAGAATTGGCCATTTTTCCAGTGAGTTACTTAGCTTTTTTATTCTTATTTATTTATTTTGATACAGAGAGCATGCAAGCTTACAGAGGACAGGGCCAGAGGGAGAGAGAGAGAGAGAGAGAGAGAGAGAGAGAGAGAAAGAGAGAAAGAATCCCAGGAAGACTCCCTGAGGAAGGTGAGGCCTAATGAGCGGCTCCATCTCATTACCCTGAGATCATGACCTGAGCCAAAATGAAGAGTTGGAGGCTTAACCAAATGAGCTACCCAAGTGCCCCTAGCTTTTTTACTTTTGATATATTTTTAAAAGATTTTATTTATTTATGAGAGAGAGAGAGAGAGAGAGAGAGAGAGAGAGGCAGAGACATAGGCAGAAGGAGAGCAGGCTCCATGCAGGGAACTCTTTCCTGGGACTCCAGGATCACGCCCTAGGCTGAAGGCGGGCACTAAAACAATGAGCAACCCCAGGATCCCTTTTATTCTTGATCTTGATTAGTCTTTACTTGGTTTTGATTGCACTCTTAGTTGTAGCCTCTTAAAAATGAACTTTGGAATGATCCCTCATTTAATATTCTTTGAAAGATTATGTGTGAGCTTGGTATTATCTCTCTGATAGAACTAACTTATAAAACTATTTCATCCTGAGATCTTGATGGGAAGAATTTACTAACTCAATGTCTTTAACTGTTATAGAACCACACATGTTTTTTATTTTCTTTTGAGAAATTTTAGCATAATGGTATAATTTTGGCAAATAATATATCTTGAAGAAATTTCTTTGTTGGCATAAGTTATTGAATCACTAGCTTCTGCATCTTACAGTTTTAGTCTTGCTTCCCTTGGGTTTATGCAGAAATTTTTTTATAATGTCTTATGTTGAATACAAGTTCTGATATGCTACTTTTTTTAAAAGAATGTATTTTTTTACTTGAGAGAAAGATAGCACAGGCAGGGGGGAAGGGCAGACTCCCCCTTGAATTGAGACCCCTATGTGGAGCGCAATCCCAGGGCCCTGAGATCATGATCTTAGCCGAAGGCAGATGCTTAAAGACTGAGTGCCACCCCGCCCCCCCGCCCGACATCTTGATAAGTTGCATTTTAATTATCATGCAATACTGTATGCTTTCCATTTTGCACTTTAATTTCCTTTTTTCACCAGTAAGTCATTTTAGTGTGTCTGTTGTGTGTGTGTGTGTGTGTGTGTGTGTGTGTGTGTGTGAATATATGTACATAAGTTTTCACTTTCGTAAGCATGTTCCTTTTTGTTCTCTTTTGGTAAGTGATTTCCAAGTGTCCTGTGTGGAGTTATATTGTCATCCATCCATCCATCTGTATTTTACCACTGCTCTAAAGCTTGTTGAAATTTACTGGAAAGCATGATACTTGAAGAATTTTCATAGGAATTCCATCTGTGCCTTAAAAGAATGTGTAGTCTTCCATAGTTGGGGACAATATATCCTAGATGTAGGCACTATCTCAAGTGTAGGTAGTTTGTGCCTTATTTTTTCTGACTTATTATAATGATTATTACTACTGTTAGTTTGCTGTGTTTGATCTATTAGTTGCTAAGAGCAGTTTGATAACATTGTCCATTAGAATTACAATGGTAGGTTTTGCTCTATTCATGTCACCTTTTTTTAAGTTGGGTGCATCAAATTTAGATGTTCCATCTTCAGATGAATTTTAGTATTTTGTCTTTCAACTACTCAAAATGACTCATTCATTTCTAGTACTACCCATTATATTAACCCATTTTGACTGATATTACCAAAGCCATACTTGATTTCTTTTATTTGAAAGTTTATTTATTTGCCTGGCATATATTTTTTTCATGAATGTACATTCAATCTTTCAGGAATCTGCGGTTTTACTTTTGTGCATAGAGGCACATATTATCAATGTTTTTAATCCTTACTGGAAATCTTTGTCTTTTAATTGGATAATTTTGTGCATGGTATTATTGTGATCGTGATGTAATCTTTTGGCAGTTAAAAGATTTAGAAAGCTTTCAGCTTGACTTTTAATTTTTTTCCACTAATTAGTGAAATAGGAATAAGTTAGCAAGCAAGCTTAAAGTTTTTCAATTTACTTTCTAATCCCTGGAAAAACTTCCCTGTACAATGAAGCTTGTAAGAATAACTTATTCATCTATATGACTAACATACTAAAATTACATCCTAAAGCCTCCTGCTTGCCTCCCGCTGAGAGAACAGCCACAGAAGCTAGCCCTGCAGTATTTGGCCTCTGCCTGCACTGTTGGTCACAACAGGCTCCAGCCCCAAGAGCTCCTGCATACATGGGAGACAATGAGCTGGTTTACCGTTGTGATGAGTCAACCAAGTTGTCTTTGTCTTTTGAGTGTCTGAATGTGTTACACAGATGAAGAGTGAGACGTCATTAAGTGGAAATGCAAAGCCACATGACTTCAGGTCCACAAAGTCAGGGATGAGCAGGAAATGTGAATGAGCATTGAGGAGCATGAATGGACAGTTGGAGAGTTGGGTGCCATGCAAGTGGAGATAGAACAGGGGATCCAGTGGTGAGAATCTACCCCTTTTGCTGCTCTGACTACAGCATCATGAGTCATCCTGAACTCAGATGATGGTGTAGTCCTGGGAGTTTCCTACTGCTGTGCCTTCAAAGAACAATTTTACTTTTCTTAAATTTTCAGGAATTTTCAACTCATTAGCTGCCCAGATATCACATGTGGATGCAAAATATCTCATAATGACATTGGGGTCATGACATAGCTAGTTATTGTCTTACATGTGCAATCAAGTGTATTGTTTTCATGCAGGTCATACACCTGACTATAACTCACAGTATGCTGGCCATTTAGGTCAACATGTAATTCCAGCTAGAAAAAGCAAGTAAGTTTTTGCACTACAACAGAGAAAACTTTTATGATAGAAATGTTAAGTTTGGAGCGTATAGAACCTGAAAATCTATGTTTCGGAATCAAGGTCACCTGACTTTTACCGAAGGCCAAGAAACAACGTTATTAGGAATATGTCAGAGCAAACCCACCACAAAGATCACCGATAAGGTGGCAAAGAGCTACCAGCTTAATGTGTTTTGTATTTTTTACTTGATAGGAAGAAGGTAGGCTGCTTGACCTTTTATTTTATTCTGAGGCAAGCTTTTCTGGTCTCTGGAGAGAGGAGCAGCATCTAATCAAAAAGCAGAAGAGCATCCAAGCAGTCCACATGCCTGTCCTTAGAAATGCTGATTCATTTCAGGGTCCTGGTGAAGTGAGTGTGATGGTCAAGTCTAGGTTGGATCAGGACAAAGTGCTTTGTGAGCTTTATCTCAGCCTCACTGGGAGGGCAGCAGGTCTGGAGGTCAAGGTCAAGAAGGAGGTCAGAGAGCTAGCGCTCTGTTCCATTGCACTGCCTTTCAATCTGTTCGCCACTGGATAGAGATCTTCAGCTCCCAGCCCTACTGGCCTCCTCACTACACAATCAACTGACAAGCACAAGTAATTTCCTGCTGTGATCCCTTCAGCGATATCCTGAAAAGAGAAGAAAATAAATGGGGGAAAATCTGTAGCAAACAAGAGTATCCCTGAAGCACACTGCCTGGAAAGACTGGGAATTCCAGGGACCACGTGTGAAATACTCTCTGCTTCCACTCCCTTCAACTTAGAAATTATTTATTTATTCTTTCCAATTCTCCTAAGCATCCTCTCCCCCAAATTGCACATGTGTGACCTATTACATCTTTCCTGCTTTACTTTTATCGCACAGAACAAAAAATGAATGGATGTTTTCCCTTTTTATTCTACTCAGAAATCTCTAGCCATTTAATATTGACTGACAAATGAATGAATGGAACTAGATAAATTAGTAAGAGACTGTTCTCTGTAATAGTGCTTTGTGCTTTCTGCTGTGCTTTGGGCCACTTTTCTTTTTTTCTTTCTCATTGAATAAGTAGTTGTGCATTCAGTGGGGATCATGCAAGTCTGCCATCAGAAGAAACAACAGCTTGCCTCCGTGTTCTCTCACCTTCCCAGTGCTAACCACCACTGTCTGATGGGGACTGGGAAAGGGGGAAGCCTCTATACTTAATCTGTGGTTCTACGGATGAAGGATGGACAATGGAAGAAATATGTTTTTTTCTGCCTCTGATTTTCCTGAATGTAGTATCCTACATTTGTAAGATGGTGCATTCGAGATCATTTTAGTCCAAGTAGTAACACTAGAGTATTTGCTGAGTGCTTCCTTGAAAGCTTTGGGACCACCTCTGATTATCCTCCAGAAGCCCAGTGAGTAGGTACTCTCACCCTGACTTTAGAGATAATTAAGCCGAGGATGAGAGAGTGTAGGGAAATTGCTGGAGATCGCACTAATTTTCCACTCTCCTGTATCTGCTGCAGACATCTAATTCATGTCTGATCGCATCAAGCTCCAACTCTCCCATGTTGGCAGTGTCCTTGGAAAGTCAATCCCCTGGAAGACTGGCTATTTCAAGGCTATTTCCTGAATATCAAGAGACACCTGAGCATCATGGCCCCAACAACCACCACCTAAGAATAAAAAAAAAAAAAAATGGGAAAGTGAAGGAATACACCTATGATTGGCGAATTTTATGCCATGGGCATGACAAATAAGGAAGGCAGTTGTAAACTGAAACTTTTCAACGATTTACAAAAAAATACCCGCTAAATTACCTTTCTCGGCCTGTTTCTTTTTGTTGTTTTCTTTCCTTGTTTGCTGGGGGATGATTTATGCGTATAGGTTAAGACTCTGTAATCATTATTTACACGTGGAAGTAAACAACTCTCACTACCGTGCATCACATAGCTAGCAGGGTGTCCTCGGCAAGAGACAGAGTGACAACAAATCAGCTCTAAACCAAAGGACATAAAGGAGAGGAGATGGACCCTGAACAATGAAAAAGAGATTACACCAGAAATCAATGTTTCCTCTAAGATGGCTGGTCTTCTAAAAAGATTTTTAAAAATTAGGGTCAGAATGGGAGAAAGTTAAAATTGAGTAAAATATCTATAAATTAAGGTTGATAACTTCCAGGATTCAGAAGGGGAAAAAACATAGTACATCAAAGAAGTCTCAGACTGGAATGCTTGATGGATGAGAGACAGTGTGTCCAGCAACACAATGGCATATTGTCTTTATAGCCCACAAGCTCTCATGCTGTTTTATAACATGATAAAAAAAAAACATGAAAAAGAATAATACTATCTAAGAATAGATACATATTTCATAGTATTGATTGGGTCATTATTATGTGCTGATTTCATAAGTTTTTATTTTCTGATTAAGGACCTTGCTCGGCAGGCCCTGAGCCATCCTGCAGGCATCAATGCACCATGGTGTCACGAGGCACAGACCTAATGGTCACTTGCATGGAAGAAAACTAGAATATAATTATATAAGGTTAGAACAGGTGTTAAAATTCTATTTTAGGTTACAGAATGCAAATAAATTTAAATCTGATTCCACATGGAAACAGTGACTCTTCGAAATAGGGTGATTTTTTGAATTAGAATATGAAATTCAGTTTAGTCGGTTGATTCATAAAACGTTAAGAAGTGGGTGTTGCCTTGGAAGAAGACAGCCCAAGTGAAAAAGCTGAAACCAGAATCATCTAACTTACCTGCCAGGCCAAACCATCAGTCAGTGGAGTTTGGACCTGAGTCCCTGGCTCCCTGGGGAGTAACAGGTGCAGTATGTCTCTCGGTTTTAAAAGTGGTTGATATGCAGGTTTTCTCCATTGGACCTTTTGGTGGTTTACATGGAGAGAGAGGTGGGTATTCACTGGTTGTTTTGGAGTGCAGAAGGGCACCCTGACTGCTAACTAAAGTATAGCATTCTGAGGCACAAATGAACCACACAGAAGGAAAAGTTTGCATAAGAACTCAGCTCTAAAAACAGAATCAGCACTTGGTTAAGCAGTAGATTTTGTTTGTTTTGGTTTGTTTTGTTGTTTTATTTAATAGGTCTGCTGGGATCTCCTGAAACTGTGCCTTCTATTTTATTTTTTTTTTTAGCCTTCATAAACTAATCAACAATCTTCTCTTGTCTCCAACTAAACCGGAATCATGACTGGCAGTCCCTCAAGAACTTGAAAAGTTCTTTTGTTGAGGCTGTGTTGGGGTCTGTGAATATGAATAAAGAAATCGCACATTTCTCAGGAGGATAGGGTGGTATTTCTGCCAAGGGTCCCTGATTAGCGGGCTTCATTGTTACACGTTTATTAACTCAGATGAAATCAATATATTCACCAAGACCCGAGGGTTTTCTCAAACATTGTTCCTTGAAGCACTATTGTGTTTACATCAGGGCAAAGTGGGGCATCTTCTAATGTAACATTCAGCCGTGATGGATCAAATTACCTTTTATTTTAAAAAAATCAAAATTTCCCTTTTGGACATTTAGTGAATGGCAGGCTTGACCTTTACCAGTTTGTTTTCTGCTTCATTGTACTCAGGACCCTGCTGGCAATGGAATGTATATTTCCTTTCTGCTCTCACAACCCAATCTGACCTCTCTACGATAAAATTGAGACAATGCAAGTTCAGAAGGCTTCTTTTGTGAATGCTTGGATTCAGAATCGCCCCTGAAAAATAGTCACATGCATGATACCTGATAGGGAGGGTGTCTTAGTAATTGCACCTGACTTGATCATTCACATTAAAATTAGCATTGTGTAAAATTTTCATCCCTGATCATCAAATGTGTTATTACTATAATTTTTAGAGTTAGATAGGATGCCTTCTTCTCTCATTTTGTATATTGTTTTTTTACCTTAAAAATTTTTTTTAAAGATTTTATTTATTTATTCATGAGAGACAGAGAGAGAGAGACAGACAGAGAGAGAGGCAGCGACACAGGCAGAGGGAGAAGCAGGCTCCAAGTAGGGACGTGGGACTCGATCCCGGGTCTCCAGGATTACGCCCTGGGGGGAAGGCAGTGTTAAACTGCTGAGCCCTCCGGGCTGCCCTAAAACTTATCTTTTTTAAAAAAAACATTGGCCTCCATTTTTTAATTGTGTCACAGAATCGTGAAAACTCTTTAGTACGTGGTTTACATCACGGTTTTAAAATACATTTGTTTTTACTAAGAGAGGGTTCAGACTCTAATTTCACACAAGCTTTACCTCACTTTGCCCACTGACACACACACTATTTCTTTTCCTGCTGAGCTTCCAGCAGGTGTCATTGAGATACCAATCTGTTGGAGCTGTTTTCTCACAGAACACTTTTTGGCTTGATTCTAGAGAGATTCTTACAAAAAGAATTCTTTTGATTGAAAAAAACAGCTGAAGACATTATCATCTTGTATACTAACTGGAGATGGTCTGCAATGATATGTGTTTTCACTCTCAGGATGAGCTATAATCAACACAGTATGTCCCTCCTCTCATGCAGGCGATGTGTGACAGGTTCCGATGTAAATTTGTTGACACTGTAAATGGTAAATGTCAACAAATTCCAAATAAAGTCAGCTAAATAAGCTAGTGTAAGAAATACAGCATACATAAATCCAAAAGTAGCTATTGCGAGGTTGTGGATGTTGGTGCTGTAAGTGACTCATGAATACACATCTGCCCTGGAGTCTTTACCCCCCAAATGATAGGAGTCAAGATGGGCGTGTCATCTCACTGATCTATCATAACAAGCTGGACCTAGAGGAGCTATCTGAGGTCACTTAATCTAGCTTCTAATTTTACAGATGAAGACACAAAGATGAAATGGGAGTAGGGCTTAGATCAGCCTATGGCTGGAAAGAAGGGATCTGGGGCTAGAAATAAATTCTCACTCTGAGGTTTTTCCCACTGCCCAATCCGGTCTTGGCTTGGTAATTTAAAAATAAACAATACAATAAAGCAAAGTATAAAAACACTGGTTGTAATACTAAAAACTGATTTAACATAAGGCAAATTTGTTCCTTTTTAAATGATATGCTTATTTGTGTTAGCATGGATGGGACTTGGGGGTGCTTGGCTGGCTTGTTTGGGAGAAAGTATGCTCTCAGGGTTGTGAGTTCAAGCCCCATGTTGAATGTAGAGATTATTTAAATTAAAAAAAGAAAAACATGGGTGGGATTTACTTCGTTTCAATTTCCAAGTTGTAATTCCTGTTTAGACCGTAAACTGTCAGAGATTTGCCAACTCCTTTGGGGAACACTTCAGTAAACTGAGGACCCAGGGATGTAAAGACATAATTTGAAAAGCCTTAAAAAGTGGTCACACGGGCTAGATAAAAATCTCCCAGATATATTGATGAAATTCAATTAAAAAAATTACATTTGGGGAAGCATTTTCTTATGACGCTCTAAACTTGGTAAAACGTGCCTTCTAAGTCCACATGAATTAAGAGAGTCATGCTTTGTAGATATATTAAATCAAGTGTTCAAGTATCTTTCTTCTCAGAGGCCAGTCAACATGGTGATAGGGCTCAGCCTGGTTGTCCTGGGACACCTGCCCCAGATGCCCAGCCACCACACTGTCATGAAGCCCAAGCTTGTACCTTACAGAAGATACTAATCATTATTTGTCTTTTTTTTTTTCATTATTTGTCTTTAATCATATAATGTACCCATACGGATCCAGGTATGTGTAGAAAAATCATATAGCATGATCCCTAAATTCATCCTTCAATGGTAAATAATTTGACTCTGGTCAGGAATGATAGTAAACCTTTGATCTCAGCCAATCAAGAATTTACTGATACAAGACACCATTAACTATTTTGAACAATTGAATCAGATTCCATATTTTTGGGGTCTCATTCTTGAAACCACTTCTATGATTTATAAATTCCATAGAAGAGGTTTTCCTTCTCCTGAGATCCTCTCGTCTCACCACAGCTGTACTCTTCCTGTTACCTGCCTCCTGCAGACCTCGTCTTTCTGTGACCATAATCCCAGGAGTTTGCTCTCATTACTGGAAGCCATTCCATACCCTTTGCTTTTACTGAAAAAGACAGTTCCTAAAATGTGACTGTTTTCATCTACTTTTAAATATGATTCCCTCCCATGTGTTGAACAAGGGGGAATGGGGAGACTACAGGGACACCGTGGCTGCTGGGCCACACCACCCCTCTGATCAGCCAACTGGGAAGAGAGTGGGGCGAAGTGCGTGGGAGTCCTGTTGTGAGCTGCCCATGGTCGTTTAAGTATATCACATTGCCACTTATAATGCCACCCAAATACTCAATAGATCCATGACTTACGTTATGGTAAAGCAACTGAAAATTATGAGTGTTGAATTCTAGAATTCATTTATTCATTGGTTTAATCAGTAAATATTTGCTAAGCATTCTCTTTATGAAGTCTGTGTCTAAACATTAAGGGTACCATCGTGGATAAGACACCAAGATTCCTGCTTCCATGGAATTGAGTTCCAGTGATTTAATGGGAAGGTGAATGAGCCTGCAGAGGTCACATGCATTTGAGTTCTGGACTTAATCTCATTACCATTTTCCATTTTTCTTCTGATTAATGAACATATTTGCTCATTATCTCAGTTATACCTCTAATTTCCTCATGTAACAGGGAGCAGGTTTGATAACAGTTATCTTGAGATTTTTGGGTTGTTAGCCTGCCATCGGATTTTGATCATGCCTCTCTGCTAATTTGCATGAGAGAGATTTTTTGGACACTAGTTAAACTATTTCAAAATCCATCTTATTAATGTGAAGAATGAATTTATGCATGGAGAAATTATTGTTCATGTTTTAATATTTTAATTGAAATACTAATAAAATAGTGCACAACACTGGTAGGTATTTGGAAATACATGTTTTTTTTTTTGTTTTTGTTTTTAGATTTTATCTATTTATTTGATGAGAGAGAGAGAGAGAGACAGAGAACACAGAGGGAGAAACAGCAGAGGGAGCAGGAGAAGCAGACTCTCCACTGAGCAGGGAGCTGGTTGCGGGGCTTGATCCCAGGACCCTGAGATCATGACCTGAGCCGAAGGCAAACACTTCATCAACGCAGCCACCCAGGTGCCCCCATGTATTTTTCAATTTAACTAAGAATCCATGTAATTTTTCTTCAAGGTGGCTTACAATTTTCATCATTATCTATGAATTAAGTGATTCAAACAGGGTATCATTCTTGGTGTTTCCTTCAAGTGTATGTACCTGGTTTAAACAAGTATATGAAAATATTACACTTATAACAAATTAAAATTTGCAGTGACATGGAACACTTTTTTGATTTTGAGGAATGTTTGTATTTACATAAAACAGTACCTCATTCTCTACGAGGACTTCATGGGTTCTCTTGGGAACTTACTCCATTAGGATAGTGGCTGCTATGAGCACAAGCATCTATGATTTCCAGGCTGAGGATGGGTGAGTGGAGGAACTTACAGCCTGGGTCAAGGCAGTGCCGGTCCTTACAGGGCTCCCCGGGTCTGTCAACTACGCTGAAATACACAATATCGTGGACTATCTGCCTCACTCATTAATCTACCTTTTCATTCCCTGACATTATTTAATACCATTTAAAGTGAGCCAAGCCATGATACATTATCCAGGACTATTTTGAAGAAAGATTATGTGCAGAGTGACATTTCAACAACTCATTGCAGAAGATATACTGTCATTTCTCTACCCACATCTTACTCAAGACAGCTTATGCCTTTACCCTCTTAAAAGCTGGGGCAGAAAGATTCAGATTCACTGGTTGGACACCAAATGAACAAGAGGGAGGGAGAGGGGGGCAGAGATTGAGAGAGAGAGAGAGTGAGAGAGAGGGAGGGAGGGAGGGAGGGGTTGGGGAGGGAGAGAGGGGGCTATGTTTTATTATCATTTGTAAATTTAAAAAGGAATAAAAATTAGTGGTTAAATTCTGAATAAATTAAATGTCTGCACAAGAAGGAGTTGTGATTATTTCTAAGCAATTAATAACCTATAGGAATAGATAAGTTTAGAAAACGATAAGCTTTGATCTATAAATTAGACACATGCTTCTCTACAGTAGGCTTCAATTAGAAACATAACCTTCCAGGAGAAGAAGTTAGGAAGATTGCAGAAACCAAATGGATTTCAATTCTCAGACTGGCTGAATTTCACTCTCTTTTCTCAGCAGACACATAGATAGGTAGAATGTTTTAGGACGATGTGCTTCTCCTGGTTGGAAAAAAAAAAAAAAAAAAGCTCATTTTCCCCCCACTCAGGGAATCAATTTTTAAAAAAATATATTTTAAAAATATATTTTTTAAAAATATGGTATGCAACATTTCAGGAGACAGAATATTGCAAGGGCTCCATGTACCGGTAAATCCCAACGTTGTTTGGAACATGCAAATTGCTGGTTTGCTTAGTGTCTTCTGGTGGGTCTCGGTTTGACTGGAGATGGGATCCAACCAATAATTACCATAAAACACAACTATGAAAAGACATAGTATATTTAAATCTATACTCTAATGTTTTTACGATGTTTAATATAACCTTTATCCATATATTGGGAATAATTGTTAAAAATGTTAGATCTGAAAAAAAAATGTTAGATCTGATTTAGCTGGGACTCTAACAGACACATTTGGCAGTGGTTATTTTTCTTGTAAATGTTGTCAAAGGTGATGTCTCATGAGCTCACTGAGGATTGTATCAAAATAAAAATGTTTTTATGACTTTTTTCATATTGCTTATTGAGTAAAAAGAAAATCCTATTTTTTCATACCTAAGCAGCTGCGGATATGTTCATAAGCAATTAATTTATTACATTAACTCAATTAATGTAGATAGAAAACATCAGTGATCTCTGTTTAAAATTCAATTAAGATTTTAATTTATCACTCAGAATGTCTACGTGTATATCACGTTTATATGTGATATGTGTCTATTGCTTCCTGCTTCACATTTAAAAAAAAAATCACTTCGAATCTCCTGAATCCAGTAAAAATGCACGAATTTTATAAAGGGCTCTAGACTTAGTGCTTTAACTCTTGGACTCAATCTCCCAAACTCTTTAGGAAATATAAATCAGCCTAAACCTAATACAGGTACTTTCCCGTCCCTCTGTGAAGCTACAGTATTTACCACTCACCAAATTTAAGGGAAACTCATTCTCTCCTTCTTGAAATTGCCCTAGTCATTATTGTCTTATCCCTCATTCCCTGGCTGAACTGGATCTCATAAATTAGTGTGAGTGTGTTACCTTTCTTTGTGTTTGCTGTTTCATCTTGTCTAAGAGGACTGGTTCCACAGAACCTGAATTCATTAATTTATCCAGTTTATAGTCATTTAGATGGAACAATGACATTATCCCTCACAGCGGCAGCATCATAATTCAGTTTCTTGTGACGACGCCTCTACTTATTTTAACTCATTGTGGCAGCTATTTTGTTTAACAAACAAAAGTAGTACCCATGGATGAACATTTGTAGATAGAATGATTGTGTTTCATCGCTCGCATTCCTGGGTTTCATTAAATCACAGGTGGTAATGGCTTCTGTGACCTGCCCAGGATGCCCGCAGAGTGGGTGTAAGATTTGCAATATATTAGAAATGACTACGTATCCAAGTGCATTGGACACGTGTGCAAATGCACCTCGTTGTGTTTCCACATGAATTGCAGATGTACCTGCATGCGCACGGAGCCACACGACGCCTGCATTCCGTGCAGGAACACGCGCGGGGCCCAAGCCCCGAGCCGGCTCGGCGTGTGGGGCGGCGGGCAGCAGCCGGCTGGCGGGAGGTGGGTGTCAGTGCTCTGATTAATGACCCCGGTGAAACATGTCCAGCCACATTAGAGCTCATGTATCTACCACAGTCCACATGGACCAAGCTTTGTTCTGAGAGGAAATGGTGTCAGCAGCCACTGGCGTTTACCCATAAAAAGATAAAGATTTACTGTCATCATAGGCGAGATTAAAGTGCACAATGCCGACATTGATTTTTACCAAAAATTCACATTTTGGGAAAACTCATTCCAGGGACGGCTGAGATATGATCAGCTTATTTGGAGAGGGATAATATGGAATCTTCTCTCGAATGAACTTTGAAAGAAGTAAATTGTAAATATTGATTTCTGAAATGAACTGTCAATCTCAGTTGGTAAGATTATTCCTATCATCTTGTTACGACGATAGATTCAAAACTGCTGACAAAGTGGAGTGTATAGGATTTCTGTTAAGAGCAGTCAAGGGGCTTTACTCAGCAGAGCCTCGTAATAGTTGTTCAATTTTATCAGATAACAGCTGAGATCTCATCAGGAGTGAAAAATGAAATGAACTGTGAGTCCGAATCAGGATCTCTGCTCTTATCCCAGACAAAAATCATCAAACGGCAGCCAAGGGTTTTATATTATTTCAGGTCACTTCATTATTGGCTGGCACAGAAGTTGAATTGCTGTGAGCAGAGCTGACTTTCCTGTTTCACCCAGGGTCAAGTCTGAGGGGCAGCTTGATGGGTTCCCAACATGTTAAGGGGTTATCCTATTACCACTTAAGAGGTATATTGAAAGATAGCAAATCTCAACCACTCGCTATCCCGCTTGGATTTTTTTTTATTGTACATGGGTTATCCATTATTACTTGTTGTAGAATAAATATAATTCATCTTTTCCAGTAAATGTTAGAATTGGAGGCATCTAATTCATCCGTTCCTCCTATCAAAGAAGGACAATGAAGGTCTATTGAAAGGAGTCCATAGCAACGCGCCAGCGGCCCCTTGTTATGGTTCAGAAAAAGTAAATGGCAATAGAAGTTTCTTTGTGCCTGCATCACAAATATGACACTGATGGGTTAGAGCCGGCTTCTCTGAGGGCATTGTGTGGTGGTTTCTGGAAAGTTCTTGTGCCCCACGTCTATTTGAAAATGCCCTGTACAGTTTTGACAGCACTACCTTCGCCATTACCAGGCCATACCTGGAGTTCTAGCCAGAGCCACTACCTTAAGAAATTGCTGTTTCTGGTACCTTTACCACCATAAAATAGCAAAAGACAGCCCATGGCAGCTTGCCCCAGACTCTGAGGCAATGGGAACACAAATTCTTCTATGAGACAACTTTCTGTCCATGCAAGTGAGTTTTGGAGATGGGAAATGATTGAAATGACATTTTATGAAATGATATTGTTGGAGTGACAATGCCATTGTGTACCAGTGAGAGAGCACGTTGCAGCAGAATCCATACCTTAGTGATAAAGCTGCTTTACAGAAGGGAAAAGAAAAACCCAAGGGGGTAATCACAGGAGTCGGGGCAGAGAACACCTAGAGACAGTGTGGGAGAGGGACGGGGGAAGGAGCACATGCCAGGCGCAGGCATCACTTTGTTGTTGAGTGGACGTTAGATTTATCACCATCTCCTATATTGATATACTTTATACTTTACATAATTTTACATATTCACTTTGGCATATTAGAGATGTAGAAAACAATAGCAATAACAATGAAGGGTTCTGCAGTTTTCTCAATTATCTTTAGTGTTTCAAAATTATGCAGCAAATCTAAAACTATACTAATGGATAAAAATGGTATTTATAGTATGCCAAGCCATGACAATCTCATTTAAATGGGCTTTTCTGAATTTAGTCTTTGAATATTTTTTTTCCTATGGGAGAAAACATATAGTAAAAAAAATTAGATATTGCATCAATGTATAAGATACACATTTCTTAAATTTTAATTTGATCAAAGTATTTTTCTTTTCTTCTTTTTTAAACTAATGGTCTTCAAGTAATTCAGATATAGCTCATTCATCAAGTGGCAAAGGGGGAGATCCTGTGTCCCTGACAAATTATCTGAGACACACTGAGTCTTGGCGAATCCGAGGAAGAAAGATGTAGAAACAAGAAAACGAGATGACTGGAAGTGGAAAGACTTAGGGCCTCACATAATCAATTACTTGTCAATAGACATTACATAAAGGTAGGTAGATCTATCTGTCTATTTTTCTATGTGTGTGGGGAGAGATAAATAGATAAATAAATAAATATCCCCCCAATCTTCAAATTACTGAATGAAAGTGAAGGTGGAGAGAGAGAGAGCGTGGTCAACATGCTAGAAAATTCAGACGACAAATACTTTCAAGGACTCTTCTTTTTTTTTTTTAATAATAAACTTATTTTTTATTTGTGTTCAATTTGCCAACATACAGAATAACACCCAGTGCTCATCCCGTCAAGTGCCCCCCTCAGTGCCTGTCACCCATTCTCCCCCAACTCCACCCTCCTCCCCTTCCACCACCCCTAGTTTGTTTCCCAGAGTCAGGAGTCTTTATGTTCTGTCTCCCTTTCTGATATTTCCTACCCATTTCTTCTCCCTTCCCTTCTATTCCCTTTCACTATTATTGAAGGACTCTTCTTTGGTCGAAAGTAGACCTGAAGGTGGTGCTGGCGGGTCTGATGGGCAGCACACAGATTCTATGAAACTCAGCACTAGGGCTTCACCCTGTTCCAGATGACTCGAGCTCCCCCCGGCTGGAGAAATCCTCACAAAGAGCACATCCTACAAACAGGAGAGCCTAGTCAGGTGAAGCCCCAAACGAAGCAAAGTCAGAAATAAATATATTATTAAACAACTGGGTGTCATGAACCAGGTAGCTTTTTCAGCTATTTGTTTTTGTTTTTTATATTATCTCACTGTTTTTCACTGTGAAATTGATTTTCAGGAAACTGGAACTCGGAGATTGTTGGTAAAGTCATACAACATATTTGGCAGAATCAGATTCTTTCAGAAATTAAACAAACTAAAGATCTTGAAATTTGGCACTGTTCAAACTAGCCAAGTTTCCACTAGGGGCCTCTTCCCAGGGCTCTAGTATAATTTGAGATTTCACCTTCTTTTGTTAATTTCCCAACTTCAACAGAACTTGAGACCTTGTTTGATATGACACACGTGTAGGATGTATGCATGTATCGTCCAGCTCTGACTGTCTCTTTCCAGCTAGATACATAGATAGGTAGATTACACATAGATAACAAAGATAGATAGATGGATAGATAGATGATGGATGGAAAGATGATAGATAGGGGGACATGGGTGGCTCAGTCAGTTAAGCATCTGCTTTCAGCTCAGGTCATGATCTCAGGGTCCTGTGATCAAGTTCCATGTCAGGATCCCTATTCAATGGGTTGCCTGCTTCTCCCTCTCCCTCTGCTGCTCCCTTGCTTGTGCTCTCTCTCTGACAAATAAATAAAATCTGCAAAAGAAAAAACAAAGATGATGGATAGATGGGTAGATAGATAGATGATGGATACATAGATGATAGATAATAGATAAGAGATGGAAAGATGAATGATAGATGGATGGATAGATCTACGATAAGTAGACACAGATGGAGACAGATGATACAGATGTAAACACAACTGTAGTTATAAACATATATGACTCCACAGATGCCCAAGGCAGGAATTTGTGAATGCTTCCATTTCTAAAGTTACGTGCTATAGGTTATGTAAAAAAGACTTTACTTTCTACATAAATAAAAATAAGGTGGCAAATTAACAAACTTCTTGTCAAAAAAAAAAGAATTCTAAGGAACTGGTGGCAGACACGTGAATGTGTTTGTAGATGTGAGTGTATGGGCGAGGGAGAGAACGATAGGTGATGGGCAGATAGATGACAGTCAGCTCTTACTCCAGACAAACTAAAGCACTAGTTCTTCCACGAACTCCCTATCCCTCAATTCCCTTTTGCTTCTGCCTCTACACCTGTTCCTGTAGTGAACTCAGTTATCAGCCTGCCACCTCCTCTGGGAAGACTTCAGGGATTCCTGCTCCTGGGACACAGGCAGAGGTCCTGGGTCCCGTGATTCAGGGTGCCTGAGGTGCGCCTCCTGCAGTGCTTTCTGCCTCCCCACAGCTGCCCATCCACACTGGGCTCTCACTGGTCCACAAGCCTCAGAGGGATGTGCCAGTGTTTGAACGAGGAGGGGCCGCAAAACTGTTCATAGAAGAAGGGAGGAAACCATGAAGAAGGTAAAATCAATCCATCTTGAATTTTGATGACAGAAAAACCAAAATTTTCATCTTTCTTCTGAATTTTTGCCCACATGTAATTATCACATATTCACAAAAAGAGTAGAATCTGATGATATCGCCCAATTATTTTTCATTTAACAATGGCTGTATCATCTTTCTAATTACCTGGAGTCTCTACATAGTATTTGAACAGAATTTGCTTAAGCATTTCCCAACCTTTGAATGTTCAGCTTATTAAAAAAAAAAAACAAGATGATTGTTTTCCACTTAGAATTTTTCATTTTATTGAATTATTTCTTTTTTTATTGAATTATTTCGTAAGGAAAAAATTCTACAAGTTAGAGTATTTCAGTAAAGGCTACTAGTAACTTTACTCTGCAGTGATTAAGAAGGTGGGCTTTGGATTTAGACAGACCTGGCATCTCCATTTACTCGCTGTGCGATCCTGAATAAGATACTTAACCAATCGAAACGCCAATCTCTTCACCCGTATAAACAGGATAACGTTAAAACTAACCCCCTAAGTGTGCAAAAATTAAATGAGATGATGCATGCAGCTGATGACACAATCCTTCTGCTCAGAAGTTATTCAGTAAATGACAGCTTTTTCTGAGAAAGCATTTTGTGGAAGGAATAAGGACTCTGCCAATCGGACGGCTCCCAGCAATAACAACCAAGGCCGCCCATCACTTTGCCAGCTTGACGGGCTAGGAGGTGCCTGTGCTGGAAGCCCTGGCTTCGTGCTGGTATTCCTGGCCCATGTGGATTGGTGGCCTCCAACCAGATTGCACTGCAGGATTGCATTCATTCATATCATGAATTGGAAGGTGTCAAGGTGCCTTCGAGAATGTGCATTTTTCACAAAATGCCTGACAATTCTTCCCTTTCATTTACTTTTTACTCGTTTGTGGAAAGCATTTCTTGCAGTTGCTTCTCTGCACAGAACAGGATGAGATCTGTAGGTGGAGGATGAAGGATGGGTTCTGTAGGCATCCTTAGTCATTTCTGTTTCTTGTTTTTCCGGCTTTGTGGAGATACAGTTGACATACAACGTTGAGTAAGTTTATGGTAGATGAGCTGAGGGTTTGATACATATTGGGAACTGATGACAATAACCCTGAGAGTCACCACCTCTGGCACTTCATGTAATTGTCATGATTCTGTGTATGTGGTGAGAACATTTAAGATCTACTCTCTCAGCAGCTTACACGTTACAGTAGAGTAGTATGAGCTGTAGTCTCCAGGCTGTACAGTAGATGCTACAACTTGTTCATCTTACAACTGGAAGTTTGTATTCCTTGAGCAACATCTCCCCATCCCCCCACCCCCAGTCACTGGCAGCTGCCAATTTACTTTGTTTCGATGAGTTCAGCTTTTTTCAGATTCCACATATCAGTGAGATCATAAAGCATCTGCCTTTCTCTTCCTGACTTATTTTACTTCACATAACATCCTCAAGTTTCATTCATGTTATCAAAAATGTCAGGATTTCCTTTTTTTAATAGGAGAATAATACTCTTTTGTGTGTGTCTATGACATATTTTCTTCATCCACTTATCCACTGATGGACACCTTGGTGTCTCCATGTCTTGGTTATTATGAATAGTGCTGCCATGGATTATGGTGCAGACATCTCTTCTCAATATGTAAGTTCATTTCTTTCCACTGTATACCCAGGAGTGGGATCACTGGGTCATGCTGAAAGTCAGTTTTGATATGACTTCACTGCCTCCACCAGGCATCTCCAATAATCCACTGAGTTTTTTTTATTATATTTTCAAATGGACATTTAATAGTCACAAAACACCAGTATAACACTCAAAACAAAAATCTTAAATGTAGCACTTTACAATTCATAGTGTACTTTTTCATTTTTGTAGCTCATTGAACCCTCTTAGCTATCCTGTGAGTTGTTATTTTTTAATTTTATTTTATTTAAATTCAATTAACTAACATTTAATACATTATTGGTTTTAGAGGTAGAGGTCTTATATCACACCCAGTGCTCATCACATCATGTGTCTCCTTAAAGCCCATAGTCCAGTGACCCTGTGCCCCCATCCTCTCCCCTCCAGGGACCCTCAGCTTGTTTCCTATGGTTAAGAGTCTCTTATGATTTGTTTCCCTCTCTGATTTATTTTTCTCTCTCTTCCCCTATGATCCTCTGTTTTGTTTCTTAAGTTTCACATATGAGTGAGATCATATAATAATTGTCTTTCTCTGACTGACTTGTTTCACTTAGTATGATATCCTTTAGTTCCATCCACATCATTTTAAATGGCAAGATTTTATTTTATTTTTTTCTGATCACTGAGTAGTATTTCATTGTCTGTATAGACCACATCTTCTTTATCCATTCATCTGCTGATGAACATCTGGGCTTTTTCCATAGTTTGGCTATTGTGGACATGGCTGCTATTAACATTGGGGTGTAAGTGACCTTTTGGATCACTTAGTATCTTTGGGGTAAATATCCAGCAACTGCTGTGTCATAGAGTAACTTTATTTTCAACTTTCTGAGGAATATCCATACTGTTTTCCAGAGTGGCTGCACCAGTTTGCATTCCCACCGGCAGTGTAAGAGGAACCCCTTTTTCTGCCTCCTCATCAATAGCCATCATTTCCTGACCTGTTAATTTTAGCCATTCTGACGGGTGTAAGATGGTGTCTCATTGTGGTTTTGATTTGTATTTTCCTGATGCCAAGTGATGAGCATTTTTTCATGTGTCTGTTGACCATTTCTATGTCTTCTTTGGAGAAATGTCTGTTCATTTCTCTGTCTTCTTCCCATTTCTTGATTGGATTATTTGTTCTTTGGGTGTTTAGTTTGATAAATTCTTTATAGCTTTTGGGTACTAGCCCTCTATCTGATATGTCATTTACAACACCTTCTCCCATTCTGTCAGTTGTCTTTTGGTTTTATTGACTGTTTCTTTTGCTATGCAGAAGCTTTTTATCTTGATGAAATCCCAATAGTTCATCTTTGCCTTTGTTTCCCTTGCCTTTGGAGATATGTCTAGTAAGAAGTGGCTGCGGGTGAGGTCACAAAGGTTGCTGCCTGTGTTTTCCTCTAGGATTTTGATGGATTCCTGTTTCACTTTTAGGTCTTTCATCCATTTTGAGTCTATTTTTGTGTATGGTGTGAGGAAGTGGTTCCATGCTTATGGATTGGAAGAACAAATATTGTTAAAATGTCTATGCTACCTAGAACAACCTATACATTCAATGCAATCCCTAGCAAAATACCATTAACTTATTTCAAAGAGTTGGAAGAAATAATCCTAAAATTTGTATGGAACCAGAAAAGACCCCAAATAGCCAAAGGAATGTTAAAAAAGAAAACCAAAACTGGTGGCATCACAATTCTGGACTTCAAGCTCTATTACAAACCTGTTATCATCAAGACAGCATGGCACTGGCATAAAAACAGAGACCTAGATCAATGGAACAGAATAAAGAACCCGAAAATAGACCTTAACTCTATGGTCAACTAATCTGTGACAGAACAGGAAAGACTCTCCACTGGAAAAAAGACAGTCTCTTCAACAAATGGTGTTGGAAAATTAGACAGACACATGCAGAAGAATGAAGCTGTACCATTTCCTTATACCATACACATAAATATCCTGTGAGTTACGCTGGGAGTCTCCTTTGGTGAGAGAGAATATTGAAGCCCAGACGATACATCGACTTTCCAAAGTCACTGAGTTATAAGATGGCACATCCTCTCACACTAGCACTTGAGTAGGAAAATAAACACAAACACAAAACAAACACAAAAATAAACAAAATAAATACAAAATTCCAATCCCACTGTGTCATGGAAATCTGACATATTTAATTAACATGAAGAAAATGTTACATATGCACAAAATTATTTCATGCACCTTTGCAACCCAGTGTGTGATGGTAATAGACTCATTATTTTGGGGAGAAAACTGGAAAACTACTAGTATTCGTTGAAGTTGTTTCCACAATAATCAATGAACATGTCCTAAGCCAGTTGCTTCAGCAAGGGTAGGATGGTCATGTTAAACACAAGCAGTGAACCATCCACTTCATCCGCTTCATCATTATTTCATGAAACACACTGTGTGCCCATCACCCTTCTCACTTCCTTCTGAGAGAAGTTGGTTCTGACTCCATTTCTAGTTCACATAACTTGCCACCTCAGGTAACATAAAGATCATTTTACCTTGTAATCAGTGCAAGCCAGTGATCCTCTGCTACTGAGTTGTCTTTTGACTTTGAAAGCCTTGTCACCACATTTGTAAAATGGATGTACTGCACCAGGCAGCTTTTGAGATGTTCCACTCAACTTTGAGTTTCTGTGAATCTCGGATTCAATCATAAATAGAATCCTCAATAAGGCAGGCCCACAATCTAATTTTATGGAAAAAAATGAAGCAAATCCTAACTGGACCATTAGATATGTATTTTTAAGACATCTGGCCTGTTAAATCTTTATATAAATATTATAGAATAAAATAGAATAGCATGTATGCAAGATATCTATCTTCCTTTACAATCAACACAGGGAACAGAAATATTAGAGTGAAGTCTCTGAAGCACTACAACATTCTCAATCTCCACAACATGACTAAATGGTTTTTCACAGAACCGTATTTTCTAAGGCAGTCAAGTGAGTTCATACATTTTAGAAAGGTCTCCAACATCGAGAATTGAACCTAAGATGGATTTTACCAACTCAATAAACTGGAAACACCTATTGATAAATGCTTAGCCTATAACAAAGTACCACAGACGGGGTGGCTTGTAAACAACATTTATTGCACACAGTTATGGAGGCTGGAAGGCCAAAATCAAGGTTCCGGTGTGGTGAGGTTCTGGGGAGGGCCCTCTTCTGGGGACGCCAGCAGCTCCTCTCAGGTTGTCTTCACAAGGCAGAAGGGGTCAAAGGCTCCCTGGGGTCTCCAATATAATAGCACTGATCCCATTCTTTCGGCTCCACTCTCACGACCCAGTAGCTTCCTAGTACCATCACGTTGAGCGTTAGGTTTCAACCTATGGATTTTGGGAGGAGACAAACATTTAGACCAAAGCAACAAACATACCCAGTTTCTTGAGCATTTTGGTTTAGAATGCTTCCTTGTATCTGTTTATTCATTCATTCATTTTTAGTGAATTCATTTTTTATTGTCTTATTCTATGGTTACCATTTCTCTGCTCTAGTTTATTAATCCCTCCGCCACCCCCTTTAATCATGGTGCTTACATGCTGACAAAGCATTCACTTTCTTGCCTAATTTTATAAACTGTTCAGCCGTGCCCTTATTCACTGTTTTCTTTTAATTATGTATTCTTGTTAACCTCTGTATGCATTCAAAGTTACAGATTGCCATTGACACGGTATTAATTAAAGCATATAATTTATGACATTGGAGCTTGAAATTAATAAGTGACAACACAATTACATGGTTTGCCTAATTGTCCTTCGGTGATATAAAGATTGACATTTGAAGCTGCATTAGAAGCTAAAAGCACTCATAAACTCACAATAGCTTTGAAAGTAATCACAAGAGAATCTAAAGAAACCAGCCCCATTCTGAGGGACAGATACTGGGCAGTTAAATGGGAGGGCAATTATCTTTTCTCTTTTTATTAACAGTTTGAATCTATGGGGGGAAAGTTCATCTCAATAATTGAAAAGTAGCTTGTATTATATTTAATTTGTGTTGTACAAAACTTTGAATAGATCGTAAACAAAGCTCCCCCTCTTTGGGGGTATTGTTTTTAATCTCGTTATTTTCTGTGTTGTTTTCATTTTCTTGCCCACATTATTTTTTATATGTTCAGATTAAAAGCATTCTAAGCATGTTCTGCTTCTGACAACATCCTCAAACCCCGTAATTTGACCTAGTGTTGACATCCATTCACTTCAGGCTAACTTTCTAGAATATATACCATGACACCAAACTAAGTCATGGTCTGCATTCATTGCTGGGTTCAAGCACTCTCTCAATCAAGTACAGCTTTGCACTCAGCTTGGAGAAGGTGTTGTGAAGGACCACATTCTCATTTAATATCACAGTGGCCCAAATGGGTGAGTCATGGGCTTTCCAAACATTCTCTGTAGTGAATACAGACAATAGTGATTTCAATAGGCCTGAAGGAAGGGCTTTTTCAAAACTAAATTCATAATTTAAAATGTTAAATTAATTCTGCCAATCCATGAGCATGGAATATTTTTCCATCTCTTTGTGTCTTCCTCAATTTCTTTCAGAAGTGTTCTATAGTTTGTAGGGTATAGATCCTTTACCTCTTTGGTTAGGTTTATTCCTAGGTATCTTATGCTTTTGGGTGCAATTGTAAATGGGATTGACTCCTTAATTTCTCTTTCTTTAGTCTCATTGTTAGTGTATAGAAATGCCATTGATTTCTGGGCATTGATTTTGTATCCTGCAACGCTACCAAATTGCTGTATGAGTTCTAGCAATCTTGGGGTGGAGGCTTTTGGGTTTTCTAGTTAGAGTATCATGTCATTGGTGAAGAGGGAGAGTTTGACTTCTTCTTTGCCAATTTTAGTGCCTTTAATGTTTTTTTGTTGTCTGATTGCTGAGGCTAGGACTTCCAGTACTATGTTGAATAGCAGTGGTGAGAGTGGACATCCCTATCTTGTTCCTGATCTTAGGGGAAAGGCTCCCAGTGCTTCCCCATTGAGAATGATATTTGCTGTGGGCTTTTCGTAGATGGCTTTTAAGATGTTGAGGAATGTTCCCTCTATCCCTACACTCTGAAGAGTTTTGATCAGGAATGGATGCTGTATTTTGTCAAATGCTTTCTCTGCATCTAATAAGAGGATCATGATGAAGTCCCAATAGTTCATTTTTGCTTTTGTTTCTTTTGCCTTTGTGGATGTATCTTGCAAGAAGTTACTGTGGCCAAGCTCAAAAAGGGTGTTGCCTGTGTTCTCTTCTATGATTTTGATGGACTCTTGTCTCACATTTAGATCTCTCATCCATTTTGAGTTTATCTTTGTGTATGGTGAAAGAGAGTGGTCCAGTTTCATTCTTCTGCATGTGGATGTCCAATTTTCCCAGCACCATTTATTGAAGAGACTGTCTTTCTTCCAATGGATAGTCTTTCCTCCTTTATCGAATATTAGATGACCGTACATTTCAGGGTCCACTTCTGGGTTCTCTATTCTGTTCCATTGATCTATGTGTCTGTTTTTGTGCCAGTACCACACTGTCTTGATGACCACAGCTTTGTAGTACAACCTGAAATCTGGCATTGTGATGCCCCCAGCTATGGTTTTCTTTTAAAAAAAAATAATAATAAGAGGATCATATGGTTCTTGGTTTTTCTCTTGCTGTTATGATGAATCACTTTGATTGTTTTACGAGTGTTGAACCAGCCTTGTGTCCTGGGGATAAATCCTACTTGGTCATGGTGAATAATTTTCTTAATGTACTGTTGGATCCTATTGGCTAGTATCTTGTTGAGAATTTTTGCATCCATGTTCATCAGGGATTAATATTGTGAAAATGTCAATGTTACCCAGGGCAATTTACACGTTTAATGCAATCCTTATCAAAATACCATGGACTTTCTTCAGAGAGTTAGAACAAATTATTTTAAGATTTGTGTGGAATCAGAAAAGACCCTGAATAGCCAGGGGAATTTTAAAAAAGAAAACTGTATCTGGGGGCATCACAATGCCAGATTTCAGGTTGTACTACAAAGCTGTGGTCATCAAGACAGTGTGGTACTGGCACAAAAACAGACACATAGATCAAAGGAACAGAATAGAGAACCCAGAAGTGGACCCTCAACTTTATGGTCAACTAATATTTGACAAAGGAGGAAAGACTATCCACTGGAAGAAAGACAGTCTCTTCAATAAATGGTGCTGGGAAAATTGGACATCCACATGCAGAAGAATGAAACTAGACCACTCTCTTTCACCATACACAAAGATAAACTCAAAATGGATTAAAGATCTAAATGTGAGGGATCCCTGGGTGGCGCAGTGGTTTGGCGCTTGCCTTTGGCCCAGGGCGCGATCCTGGAGACCCGGGATCGAATCCCACATCAGGCTCCCGGTGCATGGAGCCTGCTTCTCCCTCTGCCTATGTCTCTGCCTCTCTCTCTCTCTCTCTCTGTGACTATCATAAATAAATTAAAAAAATTTTTAAAAAAAAGAATCTTTGCAAAGCTGTTTGAGAACTTTGGAGAGGTCTGCTTCATTAAAGACAATCTTTAAAAAAAAAAAAAGATCTAAATGTGAGACAAGATTCCATCAAAATCTTAGAGGAGAACACAGGCAACACCCTTTTTGAACTCAGCCACAGTAACTTCTTGCAAGATACATCCACAAAGGCAAAAGAAACAAAAGCAAAAATGAACTATTGGGACTTCATCAAGATAAGAAGCTTTTGCACAGCAAAGGATACAGTCAACAAAACTAAAAGACAACCTACAGAATGGGAGAAGATATTTGCAAATGACGTATCAGATAAAAGGGCTAGTTTCCAAGATCTATAAAGAACTTCTTAAACTCAACACCAAAGAAACAAATAATCCAATCATGAAATGGGCAAAAGACATGAAGAGAAATCTCACAGAGGAAGACATCGACATGGCCAACATGCACATGAGAAAATGCTCTGCATCACTTGCCATCAGGGAAATACAAATCAAAACCATAATGAGATACCACCTCACACCAGTGAGAATGGGGAAAATTAACAAGGCAGGAAACCACACATGTTGGAGAGGATGCGGAGAAAAGGGAACCCTCTTACACTGTTGGTGGGAATGTGAACTGGTGCAGCCACTCTGGAAAACTGTGTGGAGGTTCCTCAAAGAGTTAAAAATAGACCTGCCCTACGACCCAGCAATTGCACTGTTGGGGATTTACCCCAAAGATTCAGATGCAATGAAATGCCGGGACACCTGCACCCCGATGTTTCTAGCAGCAATGTCCACAATAGCCAAACTGTGGAAGGAGCCTCGGTGTCCATCGAAAGATGAGTGGATAAAGAAGATGTGGTCTGTGTATACAATGGAATATTACTCAGCAATTAGAAACGACAAATACCCACCATTTGCTTCGATGTGGATGGAACTGGAGGGTATTATGCTGAGTGAGGTAAGTCAATTGGAGAAGGACAAACATTATATGTTCTCATTCATTTGGGGAATATAAATAATAGTGAAAGGGAATATAAGGGAAGGGAGAAGAAATGTGTGGGAAATATCAGAAAGGGAGACAGAGCATAAAGACTCCTAACTCTGGGAAACGAACTAGGGGTGGTAGAAGGGGAGGAGGGCGGGGGGTGGGGGTGAATGGGTGACGGGCCCTGAGGGGGGCACTTGACGGGATGAGCACTGGGTGTTATTCTGTATGTTGGCAAATTGAACACCAATAAAAAATAAATTTATTATAAAAAATAAAATAAAATGTTAAATTATTTGTACAATTTTTAAATTTGGATGCTGAAAAATCTATTTTTTCTGATATTTCAGAAAGCTCATTATATGGTGGGAACGCAGTTTTTACGACATCAATAAATTATCAACAAATTATTTGAATTAATATTTGTTTTGTCATCTATATGGTAAAATATAGTCACAAAATATACACATATGTAATGTGTGTGTGTGTGTGACATGTGCATGATTTCCCTCATGCTTAGAAAGGTGCCATATATCGAATCTGGAACTCAATGGTGAGGTACTAATTATTGTAAACATCTCCTTCAACTTTTTAGAAGATTTCCCTAAAAGATACTCAAATAAAAAAGTAGTAAAGAAATGTACCAATGGCAGGAACCCGATCATCTAGGTTCAAATCCCGGTTTTAGTGCTTTGGGGTCATCTCAGGTAAGACCAAAATGTTTAATAAAAAGTTTTTTAGTGGAAGGTTTCATTCTAGTTGAAATTATAAAACTTTACCTTCTATTTCTATGAAGGTTTGTTTATGGACACTTACTCTGAATAATTAATCAATTCCTCAATTACCTTTCAAAAAATATTTGAGTCATAAATCAACATGACCAAAAAATGAAAACAGATGTAGCAATCCCATCTTTGCATAGTTAGCAAAGAGGACTGAAAACACACGTCACAGAAAGAATATTGCTCAGAATAAAAAAGCTATGGCCCTCTGCTGCATGCAAGAAAAAGCAGATCTCAGAAATAGTTGTCAGATGAAAAAACTTAGAAGAAAATATTTCATATTAGATTTCATTTATTCAGAATTTTAAAACAGGCAAAAGTAACCTATCTCAAAAAAAAGAAATCAGGACGGCAGTTGGTTCTGTGGGAATAAGGGGCAGGTGTCAACTAGAAGACGGCAAGAGAGGGTTCTGGGGGGAGATGACGATAATGTTCTATATCTTGACAGGGTTTGAGTCAAACACATGTTTGCATTTGCCAAATTCCGTAAATGTGCAATCCTTTAGATTTGTGCACCTAAATGTGCACCTAAAAATTTGTTGCATGTGAATACTATCTCAAAAGAAAAAATTGATCATAAGCATACAATAAACTCTAGTTAATGATATAAATACTAAAGTGTTTTATGAGGTGTGTCGGTGTCTTCAATTTGCTTTGAAATGCTTCTAAGAGGAGACGGGTGTATGGGCAAGATGTGGGGAAGCCAGGAGAGCAACATTCTAATGGTATAATCAGGTGGTGGCTGTACGGGGCACTACTACATCTTTTCTCTTTATGTATATTGTTGAAATTCTTCATTAGAAAATATCTGAATAGGGTCGCCTGGGTGGCTCAGGAGCTGAGCATCTGCCTTTGGCCCAGGGTGTGATCCTGGGGTCCTGGGTTCGAGTCCCACATCGGGCTCCCTGCATGGAGTCTGCTTCTCCCTCTGGCTATGTCTCTGCCTCTCTCTTTCTGTGTCTCTCATGAATAAATAAATAAATAAATAAATAAATAAATAAATAAATAAAATCTTTTAAAAAAAAGAATATTTAAAAGAAAATGTCTGAATAAAAATAATACAGCCAAGAAAAATTACCTTTAATTTTGGGGACAGGTTCTAATGGATTATGCACAGGAGTCAGTTATATTTAAAATATGTAAACAAAATCACTTCAGCATGTGAATTATTCTGACCTTTTAACTAATTTATGGATTGTTTGGACTTGCCAGGATACAAAAAAGGAAGGAGTTCATGTATTTGCAGACACTGGAAAGGAAAACACATGAACTATTCAGTTCTTCCAAATTTAATTTTCTTCTCTAATGCAATAATACTGCACACAGATGAGGGACTCTATTTTTAATATTTTATTTATTTTTTCATGAGAGAGACACAGAGAGAGAGAGAGAGAGAGAGGCAGAGAGACACAGGCAGAGGGAGAAGCAGGCTCCATGCAGGGAACCCGATGTGGGGCTCGATCCCAGGTCTCTAGGATCATGCCCTGGGCCAAAGGCAGGTGCTAAACCGCTGAGCCACCGGGGCTGCCCCAGATGAGGGACTTTTAACCTGGAATGCAAATTTACTTAATACGAACCCAAATTCTTCGTTCTATGTCCCATGTGCATTATTCTGGACTGAGTTTTGCATATCTTCAACCTTAATGAGAGATCTCAGGGAAGAGGAGAGAAAAGAGATGCAAATAATGTGCCCTCATCCTTGGTTCACCAACAAGCTTTCAGATGATGTTAGTGCCTAAGGCAAAAATTAGATTTTCCTTTGTCCAACGATGTGACAGTTTTCCAAAAACCAGTCTGGTTTTTTAGGTCACCTGTGGGTGAGGAAGCCCGTCGGCTTATGAGCGAGGTGAGGGGGACTCTGGTGCTTCCTTCCTTTGAGCCAGCATGGAGACACGGAGACCAGAGGGTGTCCCCCTGGGTAGGTGACGTGGACCCTGGTTAACGAGGAGTCATGTCATGGGGTTTCAGGCGGCTTCAGAAACAGTGGAGGCCAACTGGTCAGGATCTGTGGGCTCTCCTCCAGGCATCTGAAACACCACCGGTCCTATTGCCCTTTGGGCCCTGGAAGTGTCAACGCAGGTGTCTGAGGCCTATGGCAGTTGGGGCTCTTGGAGAAGCGAGTTTGCCTTCCAATAGCTGCCCAACCGCTGGGGCCAGGGCTGAGTGTAGACGTTCGTGTGGATGTGCGTGTGGATGTTGAATGAATGGATCCTTTCCTGTCTCCCCTCCTCTCTAACCGCCTCCCCCCCCTCCAACCCTCTAAATCATCAAGGAGATTAAGCCACATTTCCCAGATGTCTAGAAGAGTCTGACCCAGCCGCCTCCTTTGTGTGAGATTCCATTCCTTCCCCCGTGTCCTTCAGAGTCACGTGAGCTGTGTTCCCTTAATTGAATTCAAACTAGTCGAGAAGAAGGGGAGCCATAAACAATTTGACTTTGCATTTTTGCTTTTTCTGCTTGAATCTGAGTTAAATACCAATCATGATGAAGAGGTCTCTTGGGTGCTTCTATTTTTTTAAGGGTCAGAGGAATGGGTATCAGGGTTATATTAGGGAGGTGTGTGGCACGTCAGGACACTCACCGAGTCCTCCCTCTGGTGGTCTTGCTGAGCTCAGGCCTGTCCTTCCTGGGCCCCCTCACCGTGGGCCAGCAGTGGGTGGACTCGGACTCTGCGCCCCACCCTCTTTCCGGCTGGAGCCACGCAGTCCCCGCACAGCAGGCAGGTGGGCTGTGGGGTCTGCCTTCCTGGACTTGCCCTCACCCGTCTGCCTGCCAGCGGGCGGCAAAAACCAGCTGGCCTGGGGTTGCCCCGAGTGGCCTTGAAGGAGGATCACTGGGGCGGGGCACGTGCCCGCAGCCTTATCCCCCTGCAGTTGCAGCTCAGGCGGTTTCTAGGGAAACACTCTCACCCTGAAATTTGGAGGCTCTGGAGCCTCTCAAAATTGAATGAAATTCCATTGAATAAAATAACGGTTCCTGACTCTCCAGTCACCCTGTCGCCCTAGGCAAATGGTTCTCCAGGTGGCACTTCGTCTGTCGGGGCTGGGAAAGCCGTCTTGGACGCGCAGGCGCCTGGGAAGCGATTCCACTGCGAGTGTAAGCTCATCTAGACCCCATCGGCGTGGCTCCATGCTCATCCCCACACGGCAGCCCGGAAGAAGGGCGGCTGAGCTGAGAAAGCTTGTTCTGTCTAGAAGGTTCCCAAGTTGGGAGGAGGGGCAACACCAGAGGCCTCATCTTTGACAGGGCATCCTGGATTCCGTGGCTGGTTCCTTCCTCCCTCCTCCCTCCCTTCTGTCTCCCTCTCCCTCCTTCCCTCCTCTGTCCCTCACCCTCCCTCCTTCCATCCCTCCATCCTCACTTCATCTTTCCTCCCTCCTCATTTCATCCTTCTCTCTTCCCTCCTCTCCTCCTTCCCTCCTTCCCTCCTCCCCTCCGCCACTCTTTCTTCCAAGTGCAGAGATCAATACACCTCTGAAAAGACAAAAAAGAAGACGGAGCAGCTGTGAGCAGCCTTGTGTGGAGGAAGTCACCCTGATGAATAATGCTACTGTCATAACAGCGGGGATAATTTAATGCTGGCACTTAGCGACATGATAAATAGCTTGTCAGAGGCAGGCAGTGGTGGACTCTGAGCTGCCCATGACAAGTTCTGAAATATTAATCTTTGGCATGGCATAGGCTGTGCCAGGAGCCCGACGGCCAGGCAGACCAGCTTCGAGAGGGACGTGAAGAACACCAAGTTTCCGGGTCAGTTTTGCTCAGAAACACTTTATCTGTGAAGCACGTCTCTAAGGTCACAATATAATTCCATTTCAGAAAACGTGCCTGTAGGAACTAAACCCTTCCAGGCACACAGACTGGTGTGCATTTCCTCCTCTTTCCTCCAAAGTTTGTTTCTACTCATCGAAATTTGATTTACAGGAAGCACGTGAATGGGCTCCATGTCTTATTATGGGGATGAATTAATACATCACCGTTCCCTAGTATTGGCTCGAGGCTTATGAAAGATGTGTAGGCCTCTTATACCAGAAAACTAGTGCAGTCTCGTCATCATCTGGCCTATCAAGTCATGGGCATGAATTTCACCTCATCTGTTTACAGCGTAATATTAAAGGTGGAACCTGCTGGGTTTTAGCTCATGTTAGTCTAAATGTGATTATCACACAGGAACTCAAGCTTTCCCCATTAGACATACTTTGGAGGACAGAGTGTAAGCAAAGTAGTTAAAGTTATTTACATTCTGCCTTTTTCCAGAAAAGGATTTGAAATGGCTGAGAAGAGCATGTGTGATAAAAACTGAGCTGTAGAAGCGATTATGCAAAATGAAAGAAGGAAGAGAATGTCTTTCCTCGTCTCTTCTCCATCTCTGTATGCGTCTTACTCATCGGCTGCTCTTCCACTCAGGGCTTTGAGGCAGCATCTTTGGAAGGTAAAAATAAGTACCGAGGGGTAGGTCGCAGGGACTGCTGGCACTATTTGAGAGCCCGTAGACTCGGGCTTACAGAGCAGTTGAGTGGGCAAGCCTCCGCGAGCTTGTCCATGCCTCCAATCAGCTTGCCCAGGGCGGGACCTGGTGCCCGCCGTGCCACTCTATCCCTCCAGTCGAGGAAACACGCCGGTGCTGCTCAAGTCTCCACCATGTTCTAAGCATCAGGAATCAGATGAGCATCTATCTCAGGCCCATTTCAGACTGAGTCCAAAGAGCTCCTCTGCTAGGAGGGCCTCCCGAACACACATCTGCCCCCACCAGCCCAGATTGATGCCACACGTGCTCTGAGGGGTGGTGTCTGCTTACCAACACAGAATCAATGTTTTTCTAGTGGTTTCCACATGCCTCTTCTGTGTGGTTGAATGAGTCCTTCCTTCCCACAGTGAAGACGCTGGTCCACTGTCCCCGTGCTTTACCTCTCCAGAGGCCACTGCAAAAGGAGGGCATGATGCCCACCTGACCTTCCGAACCTGATCGCTGCCAGGAGGACTGACACTGGCCTCCCATATTCCTGGCACCTTGGCCCAGTTAAATTCAGAAATCTAGTGTGGATGAAAATAAAATTTTGGAATATGGGCTAATTATCCGTGCTGTATTGGGGAATTCAACGTGCAATTCACCTTTCCCACTTAGCACTTTATTTGATTCTACCACCAATTACTGTGTTGGACTGAATTGATTCCCAAGGTACCAATTTCTCAGAATGACTGACAGGGTGCTGCTTCTATAAGTAGCAATTGACCTAGGTGGATGGGATTAGCATGCGCAGAGGGTCCTGAGAGGACTCCGCGTGTTCAAACGGGCTGGCTGCTGGAAGTGTGAAAGGAACATCAGGATTCCTCCTTGAGCCTTTATTCATCTCGAGCCTGCCTTGCGCACACGGTTCCATAGCAACGGCACTGGCCCAGCGTCTGTGCTTCCGTGGGCGCCGGGCTGCTCTAGGAGGCCTGACCCGGGTCCCCCGGGATGTCTGCTAATCCACGCCTCAGAGGAGAGAGAGCTGCACTGAGCAGCCAAAGGCCATTCTGCACCCCAGGAGGCTTAAGAGGGCTCCAGGGGGTCCTCGTTGGAGTCCCTGTGAAATGTGTTTTGAATGCTTTTATAGGAAAACAGAGTTCATTCAGCAGCACGGTTAAACAGGTCAAGAAAACTTACAGGCAGCGGTAGGATGATACATCTAAGATATCTGGGGGACTATTGAGGATGGCAATTTTGAATTTCATTTCTAAGACTTCATGAACCAATGAAATGTTGATAGCAATATGTATCTGGAAGGCAAAAACTGGGGAGATATGCGTACGTATGCACGTGCACACATAAATACGCACAGAAGAGACAGGAAGCCAGTATCTCTTCAAAGAGCATGCAATGGCATGGATTGTGGGTTTTGTCTCTCTCTGACCCAGAGAAGGGATTCGAAACAACTTCTCCACTTCCCTGCCATACAGCACAGTGAAATGATATTTGTGCATTAAAAAAAAAAAAGGCTCATTTTTGGTTGGGCCACTGGCAATCATCCCAAACGGAAGTCTTGGGGGGTTTTGAATGAGGCACTCGGGGAAACCTGCACTGGTAGGTTTGGCCCTATGTGTACCTTGACTCTTCGGTGAAGTTCTATACCTCTTACAGATATGGATGTCATTTGAAGCCAGAAGCTAATAATGTGAGTGAAAAATGGGACCATTGTATCCACTTGTCAAATGATTTCATTGCCCTGGAAGATTAGGATGCATGACAAGGGAGTAAGTTCCCAAATCACCAATTCTGATGATATTAATTGTCCCTGATCTAGGACGCTGGCACAAATAATTCTGACAAAAGATTTACTGTGCAACATTAGATGCTATTTACTGATAAATGATGGGGCACTTCATTAGCTAATGTTGAAAAATCATGGTAGACATAACAGAATTATTAGGGCTTGTATAGAAATCCCATTCTATAATGAGTTATTACTTTAAAATAATAGCAGCAATATGTTACAATTAAGCAGTCTAGAAAGGAGCTTTCCACAAGAAAGGTGCCAGGATTTGAGTGATCTCCTGAACCACTACTCATTACAAATGAATTCTACTGGCTGCCATCCATCAAAACTCTACTTTCATGAACTAATGAGAGAAAACAACAGAGTGGCTCGGGCCTGTGTTACGCCAAGTTATACCGAGTTTTAAAGCAGGAGCAGAATAGCCAGGGAGGGTTTTCTTTTCTTTATGTCTTTAGCTGTGCTAATGCCAGTGGTGGCTTTGCTCCTGGGCCTCATTTATCGTGGAGCTGCAGATGCCCATTAGGTGAGCAGTTGGCAATGCGCTGGAACTGCACGGCCTCCCTGCCTCCAATTCAGCTTCCTCTTCATAAACAGCTTGATTAAATAAAGTGTAATTAGGAATACTTCCACAAGACCTTAATTTCTGTGCACCAATTGACTCTTACTTTTGCTCTGCTTTGGGTTATTCCTCTCAGAAATGTAAAAACAAATATGCAAAAAGGGATAGTGCCGACTAGTAGAACGTGATGAAACTGTATCAGCCAAGGCCTCAAACCCTCGGGCCTAACTGTGAAGCGTCGGAATTCTGCATATAGGATCATTTATGTTGGTTTATTTGACACTTTTGCTCCAAACGGGGGTATGTCATTCCAGCTTTCTAGAGAATAAGTCCATTTATATGATACTGAGCTGCTGAAACAGCAGCTACTACACACCATGCACCTGCTGGGAGCCGGATGCAGTTCCGGCGGCCGCACCTGCACCAGCCACACCATCAGGAGACGTGATGTGTGCATTGCGGGTAGGGAAGGGCCCAAAGACTCAGGAGATGGTGCAGTGTGCTCAAGGCCACACAGCTCACTAGCGGCAGGAGCCTCTGTACCCAGACCTGGCGGGAAAGTGGTACGGCGGTGTCCCCCTTGTATCGTCTTGTTCTCCCTGCACGGTGTTTGCCGACCGATTGCTGATAGGCCTGGGCCAGTGTTGTCAGGAATTTAATTTTGAAACCCGAGCAACACCAGCTGCATTCGCTCAAGAAGTGCCGATGACTTCCCTTGTCTGAAGGTGGCACAGACCTCGTGAATATTTCTGTGGAGTCGTCAAACAATCCCAAGAAAGGATGCTGATGGTTGCTGTGAGATAATATATTTTCAGCTGGTTCCCAGGGAGGTGACGTGACAAGGACAACCTGTGTGTCCCCGGCTGGAAAGATTGGAGCCTGCGTGTAGACGTCTAAATTGATTTGATTTCCAACACTCTTATCTTAAAATGTTTAGGAATAGCAAAGTTTTATGATTTATTACTTAAATCCATGAAGTCTCTGGGTGACAAAATGCAGCTACCACCTCATATTCTTCCCAGGTGCTCTGGAAACACAAAGAATTGTTGTTTTATGTTTTAAACATTTTTGAAATAGTGGAAGTTAATTATTGACATGTGTTAATTTATGCCTGGAACGAAACACAGGGGATTTTCCCATTTGTTTGGAAAGTAGACCTTGCATAATAGAAATGAATTACGTCCTCTTAATGGCTTTTAATAATGTGGTTATAAAAAATAAAAGTCATAGTAGGCCAGTTGAGAGAGTAGCACCACGTACAGTTTTCGAAAATAATACTGTCATGTTAGAATGGAGTTTATCTGGAATTAGTACATACTGCTTTAATGCAGATAGTCTATTAACTGTCCAAAATAAAATTGGTAAGTAGGAATGATCTATTTTCTTTTTTAAACGGGGGCCTTCTAATGAGGTATATTAAACTTCCCTACCCATTATTGACTAAGTATTCTACGTGCAGAATGCCAAAGATTGTATTGGATTTGGGTTAATTTAGGATAATAATTAAAGACATATATTGCTTCTGAGCACAACTCCTATAAGTCAAAATTATTGAATTTTATTTAAGTTTTGTCTGAAGGACAGAAGAGTGGTGACAGATGTTTCCAGGAGACGGGAGTGTTGTCTCTGCTGAATTTCCATCGTGCCTTGAGGTAGCATTGTCTTTAGGGCAGGAGGACCCAGAACTGCAATGTGGAAAGACAAGGCCGATCTCACCATTGGATGACATTGGATGTCACAAGTGCTGGGGCTGCAGCTAGAACTCTGTGGATGAAGTGGATGGAGCAGTATCTGGATCTGAAGCCAGGGACAGTCCTCAGGGACATCTAGGGAGCCATCCTCCCTGGAAGGTAGGATGCTCATTGGAGAGTCTCACCTGGAAGCGGCCCAAGCTATAGGAAGTGTTGTACCATGTTACTTCTCTGTACCTTTTTTTTGGGGGGGGGGGGGGCGGAGAAGAAGTGAATTAAATGATCAATTACATTAAAAACAAGGGAATTTAAAACCTAATTATGAAGATATTTCACTGAGCTTAATAGGTCAATAAATTATCAGAAAAGTTGGCTTTCCTGTTTTGGGTTAAAAGTGGAAGAAAAAAGCAATAAGGGAGAAAACTGGAATGAGAAAGTTAAGAGGCGGGAGGAGAAAGCAGGCTCTGTGGGGGTTGTGCAGTCCCATGCACTGGTGCCAGGATGCAGGCTAGCACAGCCACAGTGCAACTGGTGTGGAAGCTCCTTGAAACTTGAGAGACAGAATTGCCACCAGCAACCCCACTTCCGAGTATTTAACCCAAGAACTGAACCCGGTATCTCAAAGAGCTGTGTGCACCCCACGTCCACCACAGGGTCATTCGCAACAGTCTCATCACAGACCTGAGCTGAGGGTCCTCAGACTATCAGATGGATAAAGAAAATGTGGTGTCTGTGTGCCATGGAGTGCTACTGGGCGCTGAAAAAGAAGGAGATCCTGTTGTTCGGTTCAATACAGATGAACCCGGATGCCATTGTGGTGAGTGACATCGTCCGGTCACACGAGGACAAATACCACTTGATTCCATTGAAATAAGCATCTAAGAGAGTCCAGTGGCGGCTGCAGGGGGCGGAATGGTGATGTGGGGGCTGGGGAGGGGCACCAGGGACCTCTGAGGGCCCAGGCACGCAGTCCTGCAGGTAGTGATGGTCACTTAAGAGTCTGGTAAGAGCCCAGATCTCCTCTTCAATGTTCTATCACAATCTAAAAATTTAAAACCAAGAAGCCTTGGGTTTCTCTAGGTGGGAAGCCTGAGGCCTTCAAAGGAGGGGTGGCAAGGCAAGATGGAGCTGCCCTTACGTTTTTGGAGAGAGCACATTGTGTGGAAGCCCCATCCCCAGTGAAATGGAAATTGCATAACAATTCCGTTGTTAGGGATGGTTCCTTAGCTCCCTCTACAAGGAGCAACCAGGAGACAAGTGAGACCTCAGAGGTCACGGGCCCTGGATGATCAAGGCCGCGCCCCCACCCTTCCCACGAAGCCAACCAGCTCCTGGCGCTGGAGGACCCGGCCGAGGGCGAGCTGGGTCCTGCCCCGCCCCGCGGTCCTGGGGGGATTTGGGCCCCGGCGAGAGGCTGGCAGGTCAGGTCTCCCCGGCGGCAACCCCAGCGGGACCCGCGTGCGCACCGGCCGGTCTGCGCGGGCGGGGGCGGCGCCGCCGATTCAAGCGGACGGATAACTGCAGCCCGGCCGCTCGAAAGCCGCATCTGGTTAATATAATATGGCCCCATAATTCATTTTTAACTTCCTCTAATGGCCCTAGTCATTGCGTCATTACAAATATTAGGGGTCTGCGGGAGGGGCGCGGCGGCCCCTGCGCGGGCGGAGGCCGCGCTAATCTAATTAGAAAGGTAGCGGAGCCCAACGGCTGGCCCGCCCGGTTAGCATTCAGGAGCGAGGTCCCAGCAGATGCGCTGTGAAATTAATTTCCTCTGGTGTAACCAGAAACTCTCTGTTATGCAATTTCCATTTCACAGATGATAACCTATTATCACTTTATTCAAGGAAAATGTGTTAATAGCCACAAGGAAAATTGAATTATTCATATTTGCTCATTTCTATTCTGAAGCAAGCTCTTCTCTTTTCATGCATTGGGAGAAGGCTAATGTAAACATGACCAGATCCTTGTAAATTGGCTTGTAGAAGAGGCTGTTAGCATACTGCCTGGGGACGGCTCCAGGACGGGGGTAATGACGGATACTGGGAAGTGCGGCATGTGGGAGGCAGGCTGCTACCAGGTGGTGATGTGCGCTAATGGGAGCCAGGTCAAACACTTCAGCTGTTAATTCAGAACTTCGGCACTGTTGTGATACAGTAGATGTGGGAGGCACACACCGGGTAACAAGTGGCCCAGCCTGCGGTCGGTCTGCGGGGGCAGCTGCCCCAGGAGGGCGAGGCACACTTTGTGGGAAGGGACAGGAGGTGTCCACAGCTCCGGGGTGGCTCTGGTATCCAGGCCAAGGCGGTGTGCATCTTCCCAGAGGGCCCAAGGAAAGACCTGATCCATAGATGCCACCTTGCACGCTTTGCACAAGGGACCGAAAAGCCAAGTTCTCCAGGACCCACTGCCCCCGCTGCTTGAGGGTTATGAGTCCTGGAGATCCAGAGTTCTGGAGTAGGCTTCTGTCCTCATCAGTAACTACATGGGAGCAAGAGCCTGGATGCTTAGAAGGGGCTCAGCCCCGAGGGTCCTGGGTGCCCTACTGGACCCTCCGGAAGGTGGTGGGCGGGAGCTGAGGCCTCCAGGAGCAGCCTGGGTGCAGGTGATACGCACCTGATGGGGACCACGCCTCCTGATGCGAATCACCCTTCTGCCCCTTGAGCTAAGGGGAAGGGGCAGGCCCGATCATCCCTCGTGTCCCTCCAACAGTGCACTGGGCAGGACGGAGCAGGCCGCTCTGCTCCCTTTCCTCTGCCGCTCCCTAAAAGCTGTTTAATTGCCTGGGAGTGCCCCAGCCCTGGCTCTGCCCTATCACATGGCCACCCAGCCCGGGAGCTTCACCAGAGCCTAGTAAAACACCTGTGCAGGTATCGTCGCAGACCCTGTGTGTGGGGGGGGAGGGGCTTGAGAGAGGGAGCGAGACAGAGCAAGGAGGGAGTTAGAGAGGCATGCAGAAAGAGGAAGGCGCATGCACAGGGCAGTGAAGAATTGCATCCTTGCAGTTGCAGACAATCAGGGCTTTGGAATGGTGCTGCCCATGGTAAAAACGGTAGCAGGCATTGTTAGCATAATCAAGAAGGCAGTGGTGGGAAGAAAGGCTCTGGGGTCGCACTGGTCAGACCCCAAGACCCCCTTCCTCCCATTTCCAGCCCCAGAACCTACGAGAGCCATCTCCCCGGGCTTTCCTTTTCCCATCTGTCCACTGAGCCTGACAATCGTGGTCACCTTCAACTGCTCAATAGGTGTTCCTTGAGCTTTTTGTTTCCAGGTCGTGTCCTGGGAGTTGCAGATGGGCTGGGTTCTGCTCTGGGAGTGGGCATCTGATCTGTGGATAGTGGGGGGCAGATAGAGGTTCAGAGTCGGGGGTGGGGGGTTCTAGAGGGAAGCCAACCAAAGCATCCTCACCATGAGTTTCCATAAAAATTCCCAGCACTAGAAGTGTCAGGGGCGTCTGTAAGTTGGGGCAGGAGGGGAAACGTACTGGGGTTGGTGGAGGACTCTGAGGAAGCCTGTAGTCGGGGGCATTTGGAGGGGAAGATCGTCCACGGTGCTGGACGAGGGGCTTGGATGGTTTGGTGTCATCAGGAGGGATGGGGGACAGTTGGGTGAAGGCCAGGCGGGCAGGGTGGGGCAGAAGGTGGCAGGAGAAGCACACTCATGCGCGTGACCACTTGGGTCCCTGATGAAGCAAAGCTATAGATTTGGGATCCACAAGTTGGGGAGGCCTTTTGCGGGATCTGACATTCCTGCTGCTCTTGATGGATGAGAGGTGACACAGATTCAGTGATTGGTGTGTCCATGGCCTTCCACATGAAGGAACATCTGACCAAAGGCAGAGGTTAACCCTCCTTCTGTGGACCTGGGCAAAATCATTTTGGCCTCCTCGAGGTCCCAGCCACAGGCCTTCCCTGTAGTCACAGCTCCCTCCACCCACGGAAGAGCCCTCAAGACCTCCGGCCTTCGTCTTTGCTTTGTGAAAAAAATAGCATTTTCTTCTCATGATAAGGGATGATCAACGTAGAACATTTGCAGAGGATAAAAATGAATAATTTGAATTCACTTATGATATAGACATAATTTTTCATGCGGTGCTTCTGGAAATAGTCTCCGTTGGCATGTGAGAACAAAAGGATGTTGAATATGTACATATTAAATATTTATACTCTGATACCGATATTCTGTTAGACACGTGCCCAGACCATCCCCAGAGCAGGGGACATAGATCCTTCCTATCCATTAGGCTTCTTCAGACTCCTCTCTGATGTTTTGCCCAAAGACTTATCATAGGAATCTCAAAATCATCATTTTAAATTAATTAATTAATCATCCTTTTAATTAAAATACTAATATATTTGATCACTCACACTGGTCCTTACCCTTTAGTGTTTTAAATCCAACTTTCATGGATATGTGTAATGTTCTATTTAGACTTTGTGAAGCAAATTACTGTAATTTACATATAAAACAGATTGATAAAATGAAGGTGTTATTCTTTAGGTTCAGTGTGATGTATCTATCCCAGTGCCCAGCATTTTATTTTTTAATTAAACACTTTACACTGAGATGATTATAGATTCACATGCAACTGTAAAAGGCAGCATGAATTCCATGCACCGTTTATCCATTTTCCCTGAAGAGTAACATCCTGCAAAACTATACAGAACAATATCGTTTCAGGGAAACAATGGACCCTGAAACATAGGGGGTTATTTCCAGACTTCCCCAGGTTCCCGTGCACTCTGAGTGTTCTCACGTGCACAGGAGCAAGTGTGTATGTGTGTGTGTGTGTGTGTGTGTGTCTTTGTAACTGTGTCACATGTGTAGGTGTATTTATTCAGACACAGAACATCCCATCACCATAACCATCCCTCATACTGCCTTTGTGCGACTGCCCTCCTGCTCCTGTGTCCCCACCCCGGAGCTCCCTCTGCCCTGGCCACCACTGTTCTGTTCTCCAAGTCAACACCTGCTTTTGTCAAAATGGGATACAAATGGAATTGCAAAGTGTGCAACCTGGGGACTTGGCTTCTCCTCAGGCACACTTCTCCATAGACCCGTCCATATGGATGCTCATGTCCACGGTCCCTGGGTGGCACTGAGTATGGTTGGAGGACACGGATGCACCTGGATCTTTTTAACCCTTCAATCACGGAAGGATGTCTGGGTTGATCCCTGTTTGGGGCCATCATGAGGAAACCGACTATGAACATTTCCTTCCTCTGGGATAAACAGTGAGTGAGGCAGACTGATGCCATCTTGGAAGAATCCATCATGGCTTCTCTGTGACCTGAAGTCTTCTAGGGCTCAGGTCTCCCCCCTGCCCCTCCCCCCACCTCATTCTTTCTTTCTGCTGAACCACACCCCTGAGTACACCCTCGGGGCATAACATCCCTGCTCTCCTGGATCTGTGACTGTGATTCCCCCAACCTTCCTCTCCTGGATGGTCTTCCACATGTACAACCGTCCATCTATGCAGGACATGGGCTTGCGGAGTCCTGCAGTGGCCCAAGACTTGCTCGCGCCCCCAAGGCCCCTTCATAGACCATTTCTCAAGCTGGACTTGCTGGACCTTTGGTTCTGTCTTCTGGCCCCTTGGGCCCTTGGAGGTCATTCTGCATATATTTCCCTTTCATGGAACAAATGGCAAAAGGATCAATTTAATGCTGGGGCTCTTGGTAGGTAGGTAGTTTACTGGGTAATGAAATTGGCACACTTTTTCCATAGTGGCTGCACCATTTTGTGTGCTCCCCAGCCACGTAGGCGTATGAGGGAATTTTTGCTCTATGCCATTATGTCCTGGCCAAATTTTGTCACTGTCGACTTTTCTATTTTAGCCATTCTGCTAGGTGCGTCACGATGTCATGATATCTCCTAAGTTTTAATCTGCATTTCCCTAATGGATAATGAAGTCAAACACCTTTTCATGTGCTTATTGACATCCATGCATCCCTTTGGAGAAATGTCTATTCATGTCTGCTATCAATTTTCTTTTCTTTTTTTTAAAGATTTTATTTTTATTTATTTAACAGAGAGAGAGAGTGCGAGCACAAGCAAGAGGAGTGGCAGGCAGAGGGAGGGGGAGAAGCAGGTTCCCTGTAGAGTAGGGAGCCCAAGCCCAACCTGGGGCTCGATCCCTGGACCAGATCATCATGACCTGAGCTGGAGGCAGATGCTTAACCAACTGAGCCACCCAGCCGTACCTGCTGTCTACTTTCTAATTGGATTTCTTTGTTTTTCTTCACTTTGAGTACTGAGGACTCTATAAACCTTGTAGAAAACAGCTCTTTGTCAGAGATGACTTGTGAGCAGCTTCTCCCAGGCTACTGCCTGCCTTCTCACCCTTTCCACAGGGAGCGTAATGAAACAACGTTCTTAGTTTTGATGAGGTCTGACTTATCAATCTTTCCTTTTCTGAATATTTTTTTATTTAAATTCAATTTGCCAACATATAGGTTAACCCGCAGCACTCATCCCATCAAGTGCCCCTCTCAGTGCCTGTCACCCAGTCACCTCATCCCCCCACCCACCTCCTGAATTGTTTTTAATGTCCAAGAACTAATCCCAGATCCTGAATATTTTCTCCACTGTTCTTTCTGTGTTATATTACTATGCTTTATATTTAAGTCCATGATACATTTTGGGTTACTTTTCATATAAAGTGTGAGGTGTAGGTCAAGTAGTATTTTTATTTTGTTTGTTTGGTTTTGGTTTTATGGTTTATTGCTTCTGTTATTATTTTCTGGGGTGTTTTTTATTTTATTAATTTTTGTTTGTTTTGCTTATGAATGTCCACGCCAGCCCCGTTTGCTGATAAGGCAGTACTGCCTAGAGTGCTTTACCTTGTCCCTTTGTGAAAACTCAGTTGAATATATTTTGTGGTTCTACTCTGGGTTCTCTATTCTGTTCCATCGAACAGCATCTGCCACTACTCAACTATCAGTGGTGTTTATTACTGTTGATAAGTCACGAGTCTTAATATCGGGTAGAAACAAGCCTCCCACCCTATTCTTACTATGCAAGGTCGCCTTAGCTATTGTACACCTGTGTTTTCTCATGGAGATTTTAGAGCAAGTTTGTCTATGTCTAAAAGCAGCATGTTGGGATTTTTAGTGGAGTTGCATTGAGTTTATAGATCGGTTTGGCCTTTTTATCTGCTGAGTCTTCCAATTCATGGACCGTGTGGCTCTCCATTCACTTGACCTTTGACTTATTTCATGAGCGCTGGATCACTTTCAGCATCTTGAGTCTCTGCATGCTTTATACTTACACATTTTGGTTTCCTCAGGCCAATGGCCTGTGGTAATTGCTTTTAATTTTGGTTATCACATATTCACTGTTAGTATATAGAAATGTAGCTGATTTTTCTATGTGGATTTTGTATCCTGCGACATTATTGAAATCACACATTACTTCTAGGATATTGTTGGAGATTTCTTGAGATTTTTTTTCTTCTATGCCTACACATTTAAGATCATCACGTCTTTCTATTGAATTAATTTTGTTATCCTTATGTAATGTTTTTCTGTGTTTCTAGTAATTTTCCTTGCAATCAAGTGTGCTTTATCTTCTGTGAAGAGAGCCACATCTTGTGTGTATGTTTGCTGTTTCCAGCATATTATTCATATCATGTTTGTCATTGAATTTGTTTTGAGTTTCTTCTGAGAGCGTAGTTTTGGGTTGGTTTTTGCCTGTTCACTTATTTTATTTCATCTTTAACTCACTTTGACTATTTCTGCCTTTTAATTGGTATTATTTACATTATTTACACTGACAGTGATTATTGATTTGCTACCCTAAGTCAACCATTTTATCTGTTTCTGTTTCTGCTCGTGTTTCTTGTTCCTCTGATTCTCCTTTGAACTCCTATATGCTACATTTACATGATCAAGGATTCCAATTTTATTTGTTTATCATAGTTTTAATTGCATTGCTTTGCACAGTTTTCCTGTGGTTGCTCTGGGTATTACATTACACCTGTTTTATCACTTGAAGTGAAGCTGTTAACCTTACTTGCATTTAGGTTTCTTTGCTGTCCTTTCTTCCTGAGCATTGTGTGGAGTATTGAATGGTGTTATAATTGTGTGGAATCATCAAGCAGGATTTAGGAAATTCATGAGGAGGACAGGCTACTGCCTTTACCCACAGGCATGGTTCCTGCTGCTCTTTCTCCTCCCTTCTGCTCCCCGACTTCTCCTTTTGTCCTGTCCTTTCTGATTGCAGGACTTCCTCCAGCTGTTCTTTAAGTCCAGATCCACGGGCAATAAATCTCCCTTCCCAGATTTCCTCATCTAAAACTGTCTTTACTTTCCCTCAATTCTTGACGGATTTTTTGTTTGTTTTTTGCCAGATACAGAATTCATGGTTGATGGCTCCTGTTGTTCAGCACTCAGAGAATGCTGTGCCCTTTCCCCTGGCCCCCATGGCATGGCCCTGGAAGTCTGCGGCCGCTGGATTTGCTTTTATGCAGATAAGGTGCTGTTTCTCTCTAGATGCTCTCAATATCTTTCCCTTTGTTAATTTTCAGAAATTTAATTATGATGCATCTTAGTTTGGACACACTCTTAGTTTAGACTTGGTCCTCCTTGGGGCTCACTCAACTTATTGAATCTATAGGGATCCATATTTAGTGGTCTTCATATTTTTGTCACATTTGGTGATTTTTCTGTCATTATTTCTTTAAATGCTCCTTAGCCCCACTCTCTTCTGTCTTTCGTGGGCTCTAGGATGGGAACGCAGCTCCTGCCTGCTGCTCCCAGGACCCTGAGGCTCTGCCCATTTGTTCTCTGGCTGGTTTCTTTCTGTTATGTGGGCAGGTAAATCCTATTGATCCATCCCCAAGCCTCGGCTTCCATCCTCCATCAGCTCCACTTGCTATTGAGCTCAGCCAGTGAGGTTCCCACTTCTAATGATTATGTTTTTTAGCTTTATCATTTCCATTTAGATCTTTTTAAGAAACATATATTTCATTGCTGATATCTTCTTTTCCCCCCGTTTATTCAAGACAATTTGTAACTGGTTGTTGAATCGTGTTTATGGTGGCTCTTTTACAATCCTTGCCAGGTAATTCTGACACCTAATTTGTCTCAGCGCTGGCAACAGCTGATGGCTTCTTACTCACATGGAGATTTCTTTGCTTCTTAGTATGATGAGTGATTTTAGATTGTATCTTGGACATTTGGTCTGTTATATTAAGAGATTCAGAGTCGTACTGAGGTCTCCTACTTTAGCAGGAAGCCCCAGGCCGAAATTTGTGGTTCCAATGATAATTTAACTTTCAGAGCCTTTGTGGTGATATTTAGGTCTGCGTGGTTTGTCTGGTACCATGGGGGCTTTGCTAAAGTCTGCCAGTTACACCTGACAGTGGGCAGAAGGAGCTTCTCCTGGAGGCTTAGCTCCTCATGTGGCCGAGAGGACATCTTCAGCCTGGATGAAGGGGGCTTCCAAGGCTGAGCTGTTTGTGTCAGCATCCTCTTACTGGAGCCCCTCAAACACCTGGTCCTGTGTGAGGAAGGGGATTGTAGACTTGTAGGAACCAAGAGGCTTCCTGAGCCCTATTCTTGTTGTGCTGAGTTCCCTATTGCAGGATCCTGCTCATGCCCACACCAGGTGTGCCTAGTTGGGTGACATACCTGCGCAGGTGTGTGCAGGTTAGGGACACACCTATCCAGGTGTACCCAGGTTAGGGACATACTTGTGTAGGTGTGTTTGTGTAAGGGGAGGAGTCTCAGGCCCAGTGGGGAAGAGAATCCATTTAACACAGCAGGACCTCCCTGTCAGTATCACGGGCTTCCCTGGTGGGGTTGGCAGGACCCCCCATGCAGTCTGGGAAGGAATGAACTTACCTGGGCTGCCTTCTGTTGCTAGAGCTCACACATGATAATTCAATACTATAAAAAGTATTTTTTGTTTAGTAACAACAAAAAAAAGTTCTAGAAGCTAATGTTACTTGGCATCAGATATATTCTTCTCTCATTTAGCTGGAGCTACCTAAGGATGCTTTCATTGTAAACAATCACCAAATTGACCTGCTAACTGGTCCCAACCTCACCTGATCTTAATACAACACTGTGCCCACATCTGAGTTTCTTTTACCTGAGATACTTGTACAAAATCATATAATTCTGTGGCTCTCTATGAACTAAATGAATTAGTCTTTCCACATTACAAGAAAGGGAAATCCATTGCTTTCAGTGCATGCCGGAGGACTCTGAGGGACTCAGCCAGCCTTGGTCCTGAGGTCCCGCAGGTACAAATTCAGTCTCTGACACACCACGCTCCCCAATCCACCTGCACTGCTCAGGGTAGCTCTCATGTAGTGCTAATAAAGTCACTTCAAGGGTCAATGTATCCTGTTATCCTCAAATTCTTATTACCTGGGAGCAGATTAACCATGTAGTCTAGCTAATTAATTGTTTTAAGCAAATGCCTGGTCTTAGGAAAACAGGGGGCTGGTAATGGCTACCCCAGCACAGAGCTGTATGGACAGAGCTGGGATGACCAGCTCTGCTCCTTCTCCTTCTGGCATCATTTTGACACCATCTGCATGTCCTTCCTCATGTTGGGGAAGTCCATTTTGGAGTTCAAGTGCATTTGCTTCTCTAAACGAAAACCGGACTTGTGTTTCAAAATGCTCATTTCTGGTATGGACTTGAAGACTCTGTTTAGAGAAAACAACAGAAGGGTCGCTGACTCTACTCTTCCTGTTCATGCTATTCTTTGGTGTCCTGGTTTTCTCTGAGACCATGAGGACAGGGATGGGAAGTTGATGCCAGGTGCCTGGGAACCATGGTCAGGGAGATGAACACAGACCAAGTCCCCTCTAATGCAGAGGCATCAGGGCTGTAGAGATGTGATGTCACAGGGAGATGGATCCATGGGAATCTGCCTAAAACATGTCCTGGGCACACGGGTCAAGCATGGGGCAGTAGCGTGTGGCTCTGAAGCCAGTCTGAAGCGTGTTCTGCAAGATCCCAGAGCAGAATGAGCTGTGGTGACACACTAGCAGACCCCAAAGACATCCGCTAATCCCTGGGGCCAGGGCACACATTCTTCTGGGTGGCAACAGGGCCTTAAGGTTGTGGCGAGAATTCAGGTTGCTAATCAGCTGACGTGGAGATGGGGAAATTATTCAGGGTCACCAGATGGGCTCAGTGTAATCACAAGGGCCCTAAACATGGAAGAAGGGGCAGTAGGGTCAGAGATGGGGTGATGTAGTTGGGAGTGCTGCCACCCGCCTTTGCTGGCCCTGGAGAAGGAGAAAGGGGCCAGGAGCAGGAGTGCAGGCGGCTTCCAGGAGGTGAACAGACAGGAAAAGGAGTCTCCTCTGGAGCCCCCAGAAGGGGAGACACCTGGGCCTTCATTCAGTGACACTCGTTTTAGACCCTGACCTCAGAACTGTGAAACTGCATATTCACATCATTCTAAGTCGCTTATCTCTGATAACTTATTACAGTAGCCGTGGGGACCTGATGGGCTTCCCAGTGAGAGGCCATAGGGACATAGGTAAGGGGATGCCCTGAGTGGGACCCTCTCTGTGGAAATGGCCCTGACGGGAATGTGACTCCAGGATTGGGAGGCCCAGTGATGGGGAGGAGGAGGAGAGGGAGGAAGAGGGGGAGGAGGAGGAGGTTGCTTACACAGGGCAGGCAGAAGGTTGAGATGGAGATAGATGTGCTCATGGAGGGACAGCAGGTCAGCAGAATGAGCAGACCCGGGGATCCACTGTTTGATGTGCCCAGGGCTGGTGCTCCTGGGAGGAGTGGGTGGCGCCAAGCCCGCGGAAGCACTTCATGGACAGTTGGGGGGGGTTCTGTGATGAGGTCTGGGTGCTGGTGGGGAGGAGGTGGGGTGGCCCACAGACGGCTGCGCGTGCGGATCTGCAGCAGGAGAGGACGTCTGAGCGTAGGTATAAATTCGGGAGTCATCAGCATAGAAATGATGATTGAAGCTTTACTTAGGGATCAAGAGGGAGGTCCTAATAAAACAGTCAAATGGTAAAATGGAAGAGGAACAGAAGGCAGTGACAGAGGAAGGTAATAACAGGGGGAACCCCATCGGGGAAGGAAAGAGAAACATACCACAAAATAAGGAGAGAGAGAGAGAGAGAGAGAGAGAGAGAGAGAGAGAGAGAGAGAGGAGGGAGAACAAGGGGCACAGCATTGTCGCGGTGACGACCGGTCTTGTGGGTTCACTCACCCCTGCGGGACACAGTGGAAACATAAAGCTGGGTAGTGCCGTGTCCCGGTGAAGGTCGAGGGGGGATGTGGGGTCGCCACATGGATGTGAGGCGGGTGTGGGGGGCACGGAGCCTGGCCCTATGGCTGTGGGAGAAGTGGGCCCAGGCAGGTTCATGCACACAAAGCATCTCAACAATGCTGATTCCAATGCATTTCTCAGTTCAAGGGTGATGACTACTGTCAAGCTGCCCCTCACTCCTTCCTGCTCCACTCTCTGAACACCCTACATTTGATGTCACAATCTTTACACGAATCCTTCCCTTGCAAACCACTCCTCAGATGGCATCTTACTTTTGCCAAAGTGAAGTGGCATGACAGCTGGATCCCTCACTTTTGACACAGGGATGCAGCTGGGTCCCAGTGGCTGAGCTGCCATCCTCACCCCCAGTGACCTCCTTACTCCACAGTGACCTCAGTGGGGGGATGGAGACAAAATGAAGCCCATGATGCTCTTGGAACCATGCCAGGCAAACCCGGTGACAGCAGGACGCACACTGAAGGGTGGGAGGGGGCACTGCCGAATTCTCAGGACCTGTGACAGCAGGTCAGCGCCACTGGTGGCTTGAAATTACCCAGAGGAGGACACTGACAGATACTGCAAACTGGGGTTTTGTTTTTGTTTATTTATTCTGTTTTGTTTTCATTTTTGAAGCGCCCGTTGCTAAGCATTGGCCTGGAAGCTGTGGGGTCATATGTGGGCACCTGTTTCACCCACACGTAAGGTCTCTCACAGGGCATCATTCCTGCATCGCCTTGCATTACTCCCAGAATCAGTTGGGATTTTGATGCTGTTGGTCAAGATGCCACCACCAAGTCTGTGTCTTCCTCATTTGTTCCATGTGTAAAGTCATCTCCAATTCACTGCCAAAAGTTTAAAGGGACAGACTGAGAGCCAAGTCCTGGGAGGGACAGAGAAGCAGCAGAGGGAGGGACGCTGCTGGGTCCCGAGGCCCCCAAAGCCTCTCAGGCACTCAAGTGGAGAAGGAGCTTAGGAGGGGATTGGCCAGGTCACCACTCAGCAGGGAGGCTGAGAGTTGCTTTTAGACCCAGAGAAAACTGCTTCCAGGAGCACAGGAGTTTGAGGGTGGGGACCTGGGCCTGCCCATCCTGCAGCCCTGCTCCTGGGCTCCCCAGGCTCCCCAGGCACCTGGTCCAGGCCCTGGGCACCCCCGTCCTGCAGCCCTGCTCCTGGACTCCTCAGGCACCTACTCTGGGCCCTGGCTCCCCATCTTGTAGCCCTACTCCTGGGCTTCCCAGGCTCCACAGGCACCTGTTCCGGGCCCTGGGCCCTATGTCCCCACTACTGTGGTTGCTGGACTCGGTCTGTCTTCCTGGTGTCTGCCTTTCTCAGAAGTCTGGCTCCAGGCAGTGAGCTGCACCCTAGTGCAGTGAACCCCAAATCTACATGGCCTCTCCTTCCCCCATAGTGAAAGGCAGGCCACCCGTTCCCTCCTTCATTATCCTCCCTGTAGGGATTCCTGAAACAAGTGGTTTCAAGAAGACAGTGGTCGCAACCTCAGGTAGGGATGGCAGGCATGTACTGAGTGGCCCCAAGTCACAAGTGCTTTACTCTCTACTCTTCTTTACTGGTAAATTCACCTGCTGCACAGATTTCTGTTATCAGCCCTATTGCTGACACTGTCCTCGACCTCCTTGTCAAAGTAAGGTCTGCTGCTCACAAAATAGCCTTAGGATCTCCTGGGAAGTTTGCGATTTGACCCGGGCATCCTGCACATGGTGCATTGAATGGTGAGGTCAGGGCCCCTGCAGAGTGGCCAGGGAGCAGAGAACGTGCAGGTGGGGCACACAGTCCACATAGGTGGGCAGGGCTTTTCCTTCCTGGACGGCGTTCGAAGGGGCAGGGGCAGCGGTGCCACAGGTGAGGGGCCACCGCAGGCTGGTGTCTGAAACCCGCGTGTCCTCCAGGGCACCCTCAGCACGCGGAGTCCATGGCCTTGCTGCCTAAAGCTGGCCTCTTATTCCCCGAGGCCATGTGTCTGCAGTTCAGGGGGCACCCCTGATCCTCCAGCGGCTGTGGTGGCTCAGTGACCCGGGTGCCTTGCTTGGAGTCGGGTCTGCATGGCACTGGACACAACCTGGCTGGAGCTGGGACCGCAAGGAGGCAGGGAGGCTTGGGCACCAGAGGGTTGGGAGTGGGATTCACACCTGTTGGAAGCGCGGGCACCAGGCAGGCGTGGGGAGCAGAAGCCCTGGTGGGAATCTGCTGCCCCGAGGGAGGGAGGTGCAGGCACGGGGCGGAGCCGGTGGGTGGCTGGCCCTGGAGGGTGTCCCCAGGCCTGCAGTGGCCATGGCACGCAGAGCGGGGACTCCTGAGCTGCAGCTCCATTACCACCAGCAGGGACATTCCTTTCGGAAAGGTTCGTCACCATGCAGAGGTGATCTCTGTGTTGTGGGTTGTGCGGGCAGAGGGACTGAGCGGGACAGTCGGTGAAGTCACAGAGATCACAGTGATCCCCAAGAAGGGCAGCAGAGGGGATGGGGATGTGGCATGGAGCGCGCAGAGGGCTTGGCCTGGCTAGACAGATGCCTCGCTCCTTATCTGAGATCATTCCCCGTTCATCAGACACAGACTAAAAGATTTCCTTACAGAGACGACTCTCCCTGTTACTAGACTCGATTGGTAACTATCTTTGGTTTTAAAATCATCAAAAAAATCATTCGTCTTCAGTTACCCAGATTCCAAATATCGTCACTGTCCCAGGTGGGGAGGAAGGTGAGAGGAGGTGCTGGCCTGAAATCCAGCTGGGAAGGAGGCAAACCTAAGTGCAGGCCAAATATTATTTGAGAAACACTCAGAGAAGGCTCGTTTGCAAGTACAGTGTGGACCCCGAAATGCCCATGTCTCAGGGCCTCGAGGGTCTTACTTGAGTGCATTTTGTTGTTTGACTTTCCTAAGTGACCCACGTGAACCTTCAGAAACAGACTCCCGCCCAAGAACGTGGGAATCATCGTTTGCAGTTATTGAGGGTCTCACGCATGTGAGCATGTGTTTATCAGGACTATGTGAACATCGTAGGATATTTTTTTAAAAGGTTTTATTTTATTTACTCATGAGAGATACAGAGCGGGAGAGAGAGAGGCAGAGACACAGGCAGAGGGAGAAGCAGGCTCCACGCAGGGAGCCCGACCTGGGACTCGATCCCGATCTCCAGGATCATGCCCAGGGCTGCAGGCGGCGCTAAACCGCTGCGCCCCCCCGGGCTGCCCCATTGTAGGATATTTAACTACAGCTTGTGGCATCAGACAGCAGGACACGGTGAGCAGTAAATTGGTCGGGAACGGTGCACTCCCTTGGATACAAGCATCTCACGAGGATTTCTTCAGAGGCTCAGCATTTCCGTGTGGTGCCGGCACCCATGGCACAAGTGGTGTTAGTCCTGGTGAAGGGACGTTATGCAAAGGAGCACCCAGTAGCATCGTCACCACAATCATTAAGATCGACCATGTGCCAAATGAAGGGCCAGCCCCTTCCCTTACCCAAAGGAGCCGCCAAAGGCAGGGATGGGCCTGTAGGTTGGGAGGGGTGTTTGTTCGGAGGCGGTCTCCGCTAACCTGGACAGGACGCATCACCCCGGGGCCGCAGAGGTGGAGGAGAAACGGAACGGGAGCTCCCTCCGCACGCAGCCCTCATGGACGGGGCCACACATTAGGAGCTTGCAGGTGGCACTTCAGGGTTGAATCCTCAGTGGCAGTGCTGGTTTTGATTCTTTTCTTCAAATGTGTAGAGTGGATTTCTTTTTTTTTTTTTAATTTTTTTTTATTTATTTATGATAGTCACACAGAGAGAGAGAGAGAGAGGCAGAGACACAGGCAGAGGGAGAAGCAGGCTCCATGCACCGAGAGCCCGACGTGGGATTCGATCCCGGGTCTCCAGAATCGCGCCCTGGGCCAAAGACAGGCGCTAAACCGCTGCGCCACCCAGGGATCCCCTAGAGTGGATTTCTTTATGCGAATGCATTGTGACTACAAAAATCATCCCCCTCTGGGCCTGGTCTTTAAAACACAAAGCCTTAGAGAAAAATCTACTCTTTTTCTTCGTGATTTTTTTTTTTTTTTTTTAAATGCTTGGTTTCTCCTTAACGAGGAAAGCCAGAAAAGTCATTCCAATCTTGCCTCTTCCCCAAGCCCGGTGAAAATTCAGAATTCCTAGCAGGCGTCAACATCCAGGAACCACAGAGAGGCAGAGAGCAGGGTGGTACCTGGTCAGCTCATAAAGGGCCGTTTCTCTGCAAGGGGGGCTCCTGTCGCCACGTGAGACTCAACAGTAAGTCATGAGGACTGGATGTCAGGAGTGCTGTGGCACATGGAATAGTGAGATTAATTTAAAAATATGTTTTCCCCTAAAATAAGCAGAACAGGTTTCCAAAATCAAAGGAGTTCAACGATGGCGATGTGACGATTTCCATTCTCGTTCAACACCTGGACGCTGTCGTCCAAGAAGCAGCTCAATGTCACGTGTTCATGAGACCAAGGTTCAGGATGCAGTGTCTGGCCTGCATAGACTCCTCCACGGAGTAGGGCTCTGTGGACCAATCCGATCTGCCTCCCACCCTCTCCCCCACCTCCCACGCTTCCCCTGCCATGTCTTCATCCCTGAACCCAGACCTCAGCCCCTCAGCCAGCCCTGCATCTCCCTCCCTTCCCTGCATAACCTGCCTACCTTTACTGACGTGTCTGGTGAGTGCTAAGCAGTTGGGGTTGATGGGGGATGTGGAGGATAAAGGACAGACCCTGGGGAGGTCCCCGAAGCAGATGGGACACTTTAATATGCAGAGCTTGCTGCTCCTGCAGCAGGTTGATGCCCTGGTTGATTAAGGGTCAATCAGGTGAGGCGGGGCAGGTAGGGGTGCCCTGGGAAGGGAGAGGGTGAGGCGTGGGCTGGACAAGGGGGTGACTGCCAGGAGAGGCTGAGGGCTAGCCCTGAATTTGGAAGGAGAGGCCCCAAGAAATCACTGGAAAGGTGCCCAGGAGATGGATGACAGTGCATCTTATACAAAAAATTCAAATTTGAAACTGTGTGACAAGGGTGATGGAGTTTCCTTCCCCACCCCCCCAAAAAAAGAATAAAAAAGATTTGATTTGATTTCTGTTTAACGAACCTCGCTTTTACATTTTTTGCAACTCCCAGGGGAAGAAGGTTGTTTTTATTCCATGGCCACAGTGAGCTTATTGCAAACATTGTCCTCCCTGGTGGAGCTGCTGGGGACAGCAGGGGACAGCGGGGAACACGGAGGTTAGGGCAGAGAAATCAGCAGCCACTACCTACCTGGCCCCAAAAACTAGGCCCTAGGAAGGAACCATCTGGCTGATACGGGGCCCGTGAGGTGCGGCTTGTGTACAGGAGGTCGTTTTCAGTGGGATCACAGAGAATGCGCCAAGCTTTCCTGTCTGGGGCTTGTCCAAGACCCGCATGAAAGCCACAGATGAGAAATGCTTCTGAGAGCAGAAATTCAAATGTCGAAGGGAAAAAAACCCATTTCCTTCTTTGCCTTTTTCCTCCCGCACCCCCCCCGCCCCCAAACAAACAAAAACGCCTGCTGGATACATTATTTTTAAAACATCAAAGCTTACTTCTATTGAAAAGAATTTGAACTCAAGGCTGGAGTTGATTCCAATTTTTCTTTTCTTCGGAACAACCTCTGCTTGGGCAGTCACAACCCCCTATTAACGCGGGGGGAGAACAAACAGCAGCCGCAGCCTCTTGTCACTTCCAGCATGCTCGGCCTCTTCACCCGACTGTCGTTTGAAATACGTGACCTCTGCACAGACCGACGTCCACAGCAGCCTTTGCAGCTCCAGACGGTGACTGAGAGCCAGGAGCTGGAGCACGGGGCACTGCACGCGGGGCGGGCCTCCCCCAGGCGCCGGGCAGCCCCGCAGGGTCGCGCCCTGCTCCAGTGTGGCCACCCCGCACCCCAGACCAGGAGCGCCTGGGCTCAGTGACAGGTTCCTGAGCCACAAGGAAACTCCTCACATCTCATCGAAATCCCCCCGATCGACACATAAGCCCATTTCCTCCTTTCTCATCCTCAGCGTCGAGAGGGGCAGCTGGTCACCGTCGGCCGTGTAATAACCCTTCACCGGCCTGAAGATGGTTATTAGGTCTGCTTCTCTTCTCCAGGCTAAATAATCACAGATCCTTTAATCTTCCTTCATAGGAGCTATTTTCCGAGTCTTTAATCGTTTCTCCTGCTCTCCACCAAATCCGTTTCAGCTTCTTAAGTCCCGGTGTGTCACCTCTTCGGAAGGGTGCCACCGGCAGTTTGAACAGCTCAGCCCCCTGAGGCACACAGTTGTGGCCCCGATGAAGGGCAGTTCTGCCCCTGAAGACACAGCCGAATTAGCTTAAAAGCCTCTACCTTCCCCTGAATATGTCGGGCAAAACAGGTATCACCTCCCTTGACCAAACAATGATGATGATGAAGATGATAATAAAACTAAACTCACAGAGCGAAGGCAAAACACCGAGACAAGGGGCAACTTTAAAGCTGCAAACACGGTGGAGCGGCTGGAGGATTACAAGACATTACATTTGGCTGGGGTGGCATGTCCCGTGCGATTTTTAAAAAATTTCTAGGTCTCTCTAGCAATTTTTAAAAATGTCCCAACGACTTACTTATATCCTTTTCAGCCTGTGGTTCACGTCCTTTTTGTCAAAAGCCAAGTCTATCACTTGGGCTTCATCAAACAGGAGCTGTTGACTCAGATGCAAGTCAGAACCACCCACAGGTCACCTGGCTCACAGGTCAGAACCACCTGGAGGTCACCTGGCTCCCCTGAGTGCCTCGCAGAGCTTGGCTCCCCCCAGAGGTAGGATGGCCAATGCCCCCTCTGCCGAATGTCTTATATTTTCTGATCATTTAGTTAAACATCATGGTCACAGGGAAATCTGCTCCCCCTCCCTCGGGTCTTATCTCCTGCTCCCAGCTTGTTTTCTTGTGCACCTAATGAACATGCTTTCCATCCTGTCGTTTCCATACAGGCCGGTGAAGGGAAAAGTGGCGGAAGTGCTTGCATGGCCCTGAACCCAAGATTTTCCTCAGGGAAGCGTCACTTGCCACATTTGCAAATCTTGATACTGAACCATTTATAAGAATGCTTTGAGTACAGCCTCCAGCATTATCTCTCTTATGATTTAGGTGATCTTGGTCCTTTATACTGATTAGAATTTCACATACAATAAACACAAATGTCATAGGAAAGAATGGAATATTGGACTAGAGTTCCGCTTTTTACAGTGGCTTAAGAGGGACATTTCTTCTCATGTATGTGGCAAAAATTTTCCTTTTGATTTTCTTTATGAATAATTTACCTATATTATAAAAGCAATTAATACTATTTCTGTAAAAGAAATAAATTCTTCAAGCAAATAATTTAATATTTTACCACTATTTTTAAAATATTTAAAATATATTTAAATTTGAAATATATCCAGTCACATAATAGCTTCAGTCATATACATTTCAGAATATATTTTTAAACTCAAAATATTTTAACACTAGTAAGGGCCCTAACCAGAAAGATGGAATCATTTTTAATCAAATGTGCACACACTTTTAGACCCATTGAGTACTCATTGAACACTGAGTAGGTGCATAAAACCTCCATAAAAATTCATTCTGAAAAAAAAAAAAAATTCATTCTGGGTCCTTTTATACTCACATCGACACTCACCAGATGGCCTGCCGCAGAGCATCGGGGCCGTTTTACATGAGAGTCTGTGTTTCCTAGGTAGGATCAGAGGATCCTCTCAAAAGAGGAACATGAACCCAGACTCGGAGGTGGAGATGATCTGTGCCAATCTCTCTAAAGTGTCTCAGATCTTTGTTAATGTTTGAAGAAAATATTATCTTCTGATGAAGAGATGTCATCTTCCTTTTTTTTCTTACTTAAAAAAAATCCCTAGCTTTGTCCATTTGTTAGTTTTAGTCCCTCTGCTAGTTTCGTCTAGTTTACAAAATGGTAACAACGGTGGAGTCTTTTCCTAAAAGAAGAAGTGAAGGAGTATATCTATTTTAACCTGTCACCCTGGGTGGGCTTCTTGTGTTCTCCCTTATTTAGAAATGAAATAATATTGTTTCAAATGTGGCAATTTCCTTTTATTCTCCAAACAAGCAAACTGTAAATTGCAAAATAGGAGTGGATAAAAGCATAATTACTGCTTTCATTTGTTCATACCATATTAATGTAATATAATTATCCTGTAAGCAGACGGAATCTTATGAATATTTAACAATAACAGCAAGAACATGCTACAAAGTGGTTATTCTGAGGAACACATAAAGAGCCCCAAACTCTAAGAGATGAAGTAATTGCTCCTATGTTCTACAGTGTCAAGCAGTCGACGCTTGACGACTGAGCTGGTGCAGAGTCGAATGACCCAATTAAGCAAATGAGGGAAGTGGAGTGGTGATAAATGCCTCATCTCAGAGACAAGCAGGGAGATAGTTGCATCCCCTATGAAGTGAGTCCCAAAGCACTGGGAAAGTGCTAGAATGACCCCTCAAATCTCCACAGAGAAAGGAGGAGCAAAAAAGTGGAGGATCAACTAGTTAGTTGTCCAGGGACCTCTCCAGGTGGTGGCACAGACCGGGAGGAAGCCGAGAAGCAGCATTACTCCCAGGCCTGGGGATATGCAAGGCGGTCCAGCCCAGGAGCAGGGATTGTGATGAAGATGCTCAGAGAAGGCAGGGAGGCCAGCCCGACACTGCAGGTGGGCTCATGGCAGTCCACAGGGAGCCAGAGCTCAGAAAGCGACCTGGGCTCCCAGCATCTGCCAGAGACTGTTTCTGGGTCTGATGAAGTCAGATTTGGCCCCCATGTCCACTGGCCTGCACGATTCATGTCCTTTGTATACTTCCTACTCCCAGTCAAAATTGGTTTAAAATATGCACAACAAAGAAAGAGAATTGGGACTTACCATGGGATAACGAGTTACTATAGTGTTTAGTATGTCTGAGTTCCATGCACCCACACTATTGATCATTCTGAATGCCTTATTTTACCTAAACCTGAAAGAACTTTATGAAATAGGTGGCACTATTTTTTTTTTTTAAATCTTCCTACTGCAGATGAGGTCGCAGGATCTCAGAGAGGTCGTTTTCCCAAGATCACGTTTCTAAGAGGCATAGAGAGGCACCAGTTCATTCATTCACTCATGCATTCCATGGTGCCGACCGAGCAGTCACTGTGTTCTAGGTGACAAGATGGTGGCGGTGCGGATCTCAACAGGATCCCATCCACACTGGACTTCCAGTCTGGATGGAGGCAAGCATCAAATAATATCAATATTCAATACATAATGTTGTCAAATGTGACAGATATCACAAAAGAATACAGTGAAGGACCGAGTTCAGAAGCCCTCCCTTGGGAGGCACTGGGGCGTATGGATTGCCATGGGTGCAGATACCTCTTCCATCCGCAGGACACTGGGCAAGATGTTCTTACATCTCCACATCCAAGAATTATAAATGCACTTAACACTTTGTCAAATAAACATGTTTTGTCTTCAGCACCTTGGAAAATACTCTTATGGAAACCATACAGATATAAAGTTATGATATAAAACTCAAATAGGCACAAAATGAAAATGGCCACATTTAGTTATCACTGGGTCTGTTCAGCTGTCTGGAGATTTTTGGTAGGATAACAGAATAAAGACATATGTAACTCACAGATTATATATGTATTATGCATGCATGTCATGTGATTTATTTATTTATATTTATATTTAATTATTTTAGACCTCTAATTATATCTTAATAATCAAATTTTTACATAATTTGTGTACTAGACACCAAATGCCAAATGAAGTAATGTTTCATATAGAAATGCCATTAGTTGTTCTTATTTTGACTCTGGAGAAACTATACTCTCCTAATGTAGTCACAACTGCAACTGCCAATAAATCTCATATAATAAGATCCATTCAGAAGTTGATTTTCAGGGACACCTGAGTGGCTCAGTGGCTGAGCGTCTGCCTTTGGCTCAAGGAGTGATCCCGGAGTTCTGGGATCGAGTCTCGCATCAGACTCCCTGCATGGAGCCTGCTTCTCCTTCTGCCTGTGTGTCTGCCTTTCTCTCTCAATCATGAATAAATAAAATCTTAAAAAAAAAAAAGAAGTTGATTTTCAGGGGACATCAGGATAGCTGAGAAAATGGTGGCCACCTTACCCTATCTGTCAAAAAACTACAGATGGAAAGGAAAACAAATGGAACCAGAGAAGAATATTACAATCTTCATATTATACATCATGGTGGACATCTTCTAGAGAGTCCTCTCTAGAGCTTGTATGTCAAGTCTTTGCAGAGAGTAAGGGGACCTGAAAAGCTGCCCAGAAGCAAGAAAGGTAGTGCTTTGGTTAAAAGTCTTCACCACATAGTGAATTAAATCACCCTGAGAATCTCAAGAAAGAAATTACCCAGGGAGGGTTCTAGATGGGGGAGCACTGTGTAAAGAGCCTGAGGAAGGCACAGGCTCCAAGGCTACATTGTCGGGAAAGTTCCCTTGAGGGCGAGAGAGTGGCAGGAGGGGAGGGAGGCCCTGGGAGAGCTGGTGGTGCCAGACATGAAGAGTGGGCCCAGGAGAGGCCCGGGATCCTGCCCAATAGGGAAGTACAGATGGCAGGACCACCCGCCCTGTCTCTCGTCCTGAGCTGCACTGCAGGGGAGGGCCTCCTGGCCCAGACTCTCAATCACTGTGGGTGGAAACCTCGTCCCAAAATGCTTCCACATAGGCAATCGCAAATTACAAATCCACCCTCAGAAGAACACAGAAAATGAAAACCAAAACTTTTCAGGTGTTCCCAATTTCCTCCCTTCGAAAGAGAGAGAGAAAAAAAGAAACAAAAAATAGAGGATAATGACTCCAAAACCCATTAAATATCCTTAAAAACATGTGATTTAAAAAAAATATTTATTCATGAGAGACACAAAGAAAAAGGCCGAGATATAGGCAAAGGGAGAAGAAGGCTCCCCATAAGGAGCCTAATGCAGGACTTGGATCCCAGGACCCTGGGATCATGCCCTGAGCCAAAGGCTGATGCTCAACCCTTGAGCCACCCAGGCATCCCTGATTTTAAAAAATGAATCAGAACTTCTAACCCTGTAAACAAGCATGGATGAACTAAAGGACTATAGGGAAAATCACTGGCTGAAGACAAGAAGTAAAAGTACAAAAGTGTCTGAGAAGTGAAGCCTCGATGATGAGACAATAAGCAAGAATAAATTCAAATGAAAATCTAGTAAGAGATACTGAACACACCTAGAAAACAAGGCAGATAAGATGAGGTGGAAAGTACCAGGTGTCGGTGATCATGTGGCTGAAAGGCAGAGCAGGAACAGGTGCATGGAGCAGACGACAGGGAGCGGACCTGATCCCCACTGGTGCAGTGGCAGGAGCCATCCCAGAGACAGAGAGAATAAGTCACACCCTGAGCAGGGCCATGAGGTTCCAGGTCTAATTGACCCAGAATGATCTTCCTGGAGAGATAGCCTGATAAAAGTATTAGAGTTTGAAGATCGAAATGTCCCTAGGGCTTCAACACAGAGAAATCAAACACCTTCCAAGGCCAAGAGAGTCAAATGGGTACAGGCTTCTCAAAAACAACATCCAAGTGAAATAATAGAAATAATAGCAATAGTAATAAAAATCATGGTAATATAGCACTATCTTCAGGAAAATCAAGGAAGAAAGGGTGAACCGAGGATTTTGTAAACAGCCATGCTGTCATTTCACAATAAAGGCTGTAGAAAAACTGTTTTAAATTTTCAATACCCGGGATTCCTCCAACCTCTGCCCTTTTGTCCAATCGACCAGATGATGGGCTACATCTGGGGGTCAGAGAGCAGAGTGCCAAGGGCCCTCGGTGAGCCGTCGTTGGAGTTAGCGCACAGCCTGTGCTCACAAGAAGACAGGGAACCTTCCAGGAGCAATAAGTACGTATTCTGTGTTTGGATTGGCCATTACCAATTTTTCACCCGTTTTGCTATTTATTCTTATTGTAATAATTTGTGGTAGCCCTTAAAAATATGTAAATAGTAGCCCTTTGTCTATCAGGTAGATTAAAATGTGAATCTATTTCCTTTGTAAACTTCACACTTCATTGATGGCTTTCAAGACTGCAGTGACACTGACCTGTTTTACTCACCCTTAGAGTCTCTTTCCCACCAAGCATTAAAAATATTTCCCTATTTATCTGCTCTGCAGTATTTTCTTCTTTTTCTGGATAGTATTGTTTTCACCCTCAATTCCTAATGTGCAAAGACACTATTTTAGAGTATGAAGTGGGATAAGGATTTAATTTTACCTTTTTTCATCACATAAATAACCAATTTGATCAGAAATAGCCATTGGACCACCTTCCTGCCGTTTATTAGTGATACAAATTCATGTACACCTATGGTGTTGATAGAAAATAAGGCCTGACTTAGGATTGCCTATTTTTTTTATGATGATGAAGATTATTATTTTTTTGGTCACCCGTACTGCACTGTTTTAAATACTATTTCTACCATACTTTCACTTTTCCTTATGAAGCTAATGAAACCAATGCATCAATGGTAGAAATTGCAGAAAATACAGAAACAAATGAAGAAAGCATAAGCGACCTATAAATCTAACATTGAGAGACTGTCTTATCTATTTTTTTCATTTATGGCATTTCAGGCATTTCCCCATGCATATTTTATTTAATTAGTTACGAATTTCTTTTCTTTCACCTGCACTTTGTCCCCTGTGCCCTCCTCCCCACAGACCTCCTGGCTTGGCTGGGTCCCCCATGTCTTGTGCCTCCAGGGAGCAAGCTCCCGCTGGCTGGCAGATATCCCTGACTCTCTGTTTCCCTCACAAGCGCTCTGTCCTGGGATGTTTCTGCTTGATTATCTCTGGTGTCTTTCTAAGCAGTGTCTTCGACAGAGAAAAATCTTTCTAGATTGAGTTTGCTCGGCAGGGATGCCGGATCCATTTGAGGGACTCACCTTATAAAGTGGTCAACTTCTAGACCCATTCACGTTTCAAGGCTAGAAACGACTGGCAAAATGGAGAGAAAAAAAACTTAATTGTAAATTAATTTTTAAAAATATGAAGTATCTTTATGCACAGGGGCATAAACAATAGGCATGGTGTGTAGCTGTGTAGTGCGGAAATTGTTGTAACTCCTATAAAAACAGCTCTGTAGACTACCGCATTTTCCCGTCAGGAGGGGCATAGCTTCAGAAAGGTCAGGAAGCTCATTTTCTTCTCGTCTCGGGCAATAAAAGGGATACAACTATCACAAACCCAGTAAACTCCCACAGTAATTTTTGCATAGATGTATAGTGACACAGGGATTGAAATGCAATTATTTAGTATTTATTGAGGAAAGATAGTTCATTTGATGTGTCGAGGACTGCCTCCAGAGAGAGGGAGAGAAGAGCACTCATGGAAATGGATCAACTTTTGTGACGAGCCTACATGGCTGAAGAATTAAACGGTCTATTCCTATAACCACCATGTGCACAATCACAGTGAATTTAAAACCATCTCGAAAGGAGTCCTACTGGGAGTGTTTAAGCCCACGATTACAGTAAATGAAGATTCAGAATTAGCAAAAGCATTTCACTTAATTAGAAGCATTAAATAAGTATTACCAAATGTACAGTACTGTGTCTCCTGAAATGAGAAAAATAGCTGACCCTGAAAAACATTTTATTTATTTGCCTTTTTTTATTTGTTTACTTTTCTTGTGTAGGAAACTACCAGAACGGCTTCTAACTGAAACTAAAAGATAAGGTGCAGAGAAAACAAAAATATGTTTGTCTTAAATATATATATACATAAACACACATATATCCAGATACGTAAATATTTTTAAATCTTATATATGTTCCATTTCTACCTATCCATCATCTGTTAAATACCTGGAGACAGATACCCTGCATGGATTGAAGGAAGAGATGGCTTCTGCGGAGGGCGCTACAGACTCTTTTTTCTATGTCTTCCTTTTGATGTGATTTTTCAAATTGTTATTTACTAAGTGGTGATGTTTGATGTTAATCAGGGTTTCCTGAGCCGAGTGTAGTAAAGGGCTGACCGAACCCCTGATCAGATTTCCAGAAAGAAAGACCATGTTGAAGGCTGGAAAGAGACAAGAGGGACAGAGCGACATAGAGGGAGACCTCCCAGGGAAGCTCTGGGGCCACCCAGCAAGGCCTTAGCCTCCCCACTCCTGCTTCCATGCCGGCAACCGAGGCAGCAGTAGACTTGTGTCTGGAACGTCTGAACTGAGATTTCTCACCGGAAGGGCCTGGTCCAGACACAGCTTCATTTCAAAGACAGCTCTGTGAATGTTTCTAACACTCTGTCCCTGTGTTTTGTGACCTCAGCTGACCTGATGACAGAACTCCAATCGGCTCCATCATGGGCACAAAGTCTTCCGTAGCATCAGTGATTGGGACTGTGGTCAAAGAAGGTGGGCTCTGCCATGACTTAAATTGTTCTTTTAACTAGATTATTTTCAATTTGTTATATGTATTTTCAATCTGTTGTGTCTATGTGCGTGCGTATGTTTATTACATAAATAATATATAAGTGGAGAAAATGTGAATGAGAAAATAAGAAATTATATGTGCATAAAAATGTTTTTAAAACAAGAATTTCCATTTCCCTATTTGAATATGTTTTGGCTGATTTCCTTACCTTCAAGTATATATTATATAAACTCCTGAAGTTTTACCTCATAGCAAACATTGAAAAGGTGGGGATGGCTATGGAAATCACTTTTCCTATAATGCTGGTGACCATGTTTTCCAAGGAAGTCAAGACCCTTGAACTGCGTCATGGTCTGATAATTGGGACCAATTACTTTGAGCACAGTGGACAACCTATATGCCCTGAGCCAAGTCTGACTCCCTGCCTATTTTTGTAAATAAAGATTTATGGGGACACAGCATTGCTCACTGGTTGGCATAGAGTCTATGGTTTCTTTCGCTCCACAGTGTCATGACCAAGTCGTTGCAACAGAGACTGTATGACCCACAAAACCTAAAATAAAATAGTCAATATCTGGCCCCTTACAGAAGAAATTTGCCCATTCCTGGATTTGAGTGTGGGCCACCATGAGCAGCTGGGAACCCGAGAGAGAGAGGATTTCATCCAGAAATAAGCATCTCTTCGAACATAACAACACCAATGGTAAACTGGCTGCCAGTGGCCAAGGCCCCCCGGAACTGGAGATCCTGTCATGTACGTCTCAGGAAGTCATACATCCCACTGTGAACTTCTGAAGTGGGCCAGCCCACTAGACAGTCATTTACATGAGAAAATAGGGCCAAGAAAAGGTTGACCACTGGTTCTGGATGCCAGCCCATTGCTCTAAGACCGAGATCTTAGAACATGGGCCATGATCAAGCTGGGTCTTTGTGTGTGTTTGTGCTGACATCCTTTGGATTATAGAAGAAAACAAAAATCACACCCCTGGATAAAATATACCATCTGATTTTGATAGGAGGAGAATTAGGATTTAAATTTTCTTCTTCTTGGATGATATGCAAATGAAAATGGTGTCCTCTCTTTCAAAGCATGCCACAGGGAACTTCCATGGCCAAGAGGTCTGCTTAGTTCTTACTCCTAACTAAGCATGCAAGATGAGTACCCAAATCATTACATTTATGTGTTTTTAATGGCTTGTCTGGGTTGTGTTTTGTCCATGGATAGTGACTGAGCTGAGGGCTAGCCAAAGTTTTTGGAATCCACACAGCTCTGTTTCAATGCAATAATTTGACAGTACCTGGGGCTTCTGCTGTTCCCGAAGGTTCTATTTCTGAGTCTAACAGCACATCCGCATAGCAATCAACTGGCTGGGTTATAGTCTCCAGCCTTCTCCTTGTGCTGAAATGAAGTGCCACCAAGGTCCGCGGCTACGCTGACTCAAGGCTTTGTTTCACCTGCAAAGACGGTCTCTGATGGCATCTGTCAAGGGGTGTGAGTGGATCCTGCTCTAGCAACCTTGCTGCTTCTCATGGTTCCTGATGGGAGCCCTCGGGACTATTGCTCAGGCAACGAGCAATATTTGGCAACTGCCTAGTGTTTTCGTTGCTGTGAACAGAATCAAGACGTAGCCAGTTGTGTGCTCTACAAGCTTGTAGCACACCCTTTGACACAGGCACAACTACAGTCCAAATTAACCTTTAGGTGGCAGGACTCAGGCATTCAAAACACTTGCCATTTAGTAGAAAACACAATGCTTGGGAACAAACGCTGGTCTATGATTACTTCCTTCGGCAGACAACCCCTTTTTTTTTTTAATTTATAAATTTATTTTTTATTGGTGTTCAATTTGCCAACATATAGAATAACACCCAGTGCTCCTCCCATCAAGTGCCCCCCTCAGTGCCCGTCACCCATTCACCCTCACCCCCCACCCACCTCCCCTTCCACCACCCCTAGTTCGTTTCCCAGAGTTAGGAGTCTCTCATATTCTGTCTCCCTTTCTGATATTTCCCACTCATTTTTTTCTCCTTTCCTTTTTATTTCCTTTCATTATTTTTTATATTCCCCAAATGAATGAGACCATATAATGTTTGTCCTTCTCCGATTGACTTACTTCACTCAGCATAATACCCTCCAGTTCCATCCACGTCGAAGCAAATGGTGGGTATTGGTCGTTTCTAATGGCTGAGTAATATTCCATTGTATACATAAACCACATCTTCTTTATCCATTCATCTTTCGATGGACACCGAGGCTCCTTCCACAGTTTGGCTATTGTGGACATTGCTGCTAGAAACATCGGGGTGCAGGTGTCCCGGCGTTTCACTGCATCTGTATCTTTGGGGTAAATCCCCAGCAGTGCAATTGCTGGGTCATAGGGCAGGTCTATTTTTAACTCTTTGAGGAACCTCCACACAGTTTTCCAGAGTGGCTGCACCAGTTCACATTCCCACCAACAGTGCAAGAGGGTTCCCCTTTCTCCACATCCTCACCAACATTTGTTGTTTCCTGTCTTGTTAATTTTCCCCATTCTCACTGATAAGAAGCCTTTGCACAGCAAAGGAAACAGTCAACAAAACTAAAAGACAACCTACAGAATGGGAGAAGATATTTGCAAATGACGTATCAGATAAAGGGCTAGTTTCCAAAATCTATAAAGAACTTATTAAACTCAACAGCAAAGAAACAAACAATCCAATCATGAAATGGGCAGAAGGCATGAACAGAAATCTCACAGAGGAAGACATGGACATGGCCAACATGCACATGAGAAAATGCTCCGCATCACTTGCCATCAGGGAAATACAAATCAAAACCACAATGAGATACCACCTCGACAGACAATCCTCATCCCCTGTCATTAGCCACGATGCATCTGACCCAGACCTTTCAAATCTCAGATGTGATTTCCATAGAAGTCTAATTAAGCGGCACTTAATCTCAAAATATAAATGGCCTCATATGTCTTTTAAAAACAAGTGATAAGCAAAGATGAAACATTTGGGAAAAATAGCAGTAAATACGTTGAAATAAATATTCTGGATTTTAGCATCGAGATCAATGGGGATTTTTACGAGGCACATGTATATTTGAAATTTCAATGTCAACAATACACACATTTCTAATCTTGTGAGAAAAGCCTAGTTATTGTTTTGAGTGGCACAAAAGAAAGGTATTGCTGCAGAAATCACACGCAGGAAGGTAGGGGATATGTGGCTATTCCCTGTGGAGGGAATGTTTTATCTAATTTGCATTTACTCCATTACCTGTAATGAATTATCCACCTCTCCTCAAACCTGTCAGAGGAGCATTGTAAACCAGGGAGCGTTCCTGGGATTGGGCCTGATCTGGTGGGGCCGCATTGTTTTCAATAATGAGGTCAGTGGCTCCGGCGGAAATCACTTCTGGAAAAAAGAAAAGCTACGCAAGTTGTGCACATGTGACACACACCAGCTCTGAGAGTCCCACACAACAGGTTCTCCAAGAGGTCAACACACACGGTATTCATGAGGGCAAATGAGCAAGATACCACTGGCAGGTTTGGAGAACATCACAGGTCTTCCTCAACTAGTGATGGGCTGTGTCCTGAGAAACCCATTGTAAGTTAAAAAATATTGTGAGTCAAGGAGGGACCTCCGACAGGGAACCCACCGAGCATCACAGGTAGCCTGGCCATGACAACACATGCAGAGCACCTACAGTAGCCCACCATCGGACAAGGTCATCTAACACAGGGCCTCTGGGATAACCAAGTGCTGAATGTCTCAGGTAGTGTGTTGAGTCCTGTGCTGACCATGAAGAACAGGTGGCCATGTGGGTGCAGGTGCATGTCTGTGTTTCCACTGTGGACCATGGAGATCACTGGCCGCCCAGGAGCTGCAGCCACCCAGCGTCACGGGAAGATGGGACCACCGGCTGCCAATAGGAAAAGATCCGAATTCAAACTTGCAAGCACGGTTTCTACTGAATATGCATGGCTTTCACACCAGTTGAGAAACTGTATATTGAACCATGAGTTGTGGGTTGTCCACATTGGCTTCTGATTTTCAAAAAGCCACTGATAGAGCTGCCATTGTACAACGGGTGAGAGGTGATGAGTCTTCTTTATTACTATTCCACAGAAGTGTTGCTATATATAAAAATCTGCAGCTGTGCTTGAAAATTGGTTCGTTTTTCCCTGGACTTGATACAGTCCAATATAAAGAAAAAAAGTTAGATTTTTTTTTTTTAAAAAAAAGATACTTAACATAATCGTTCAAAAGAAGATAGTTTGTGGCTTCTTTGCAGTACTATTTGTTATATTTATAAATATTTATATTTATTTGCTTTGAGCATGTGGTCTGTGTGCACATGATGAGCAATATACCTGAAATTAATGTTTAACTCTGTTATTTTTTGAGACTTTTTTCTTTTCTTTTTTTCCATTTTTAAATTTAAATTCAATTTAGTTAACACATAATGCATTATTAGTATCAAGGATAGAATTTAGCAATTCATCAGTCTTCTATAAAACCCATTGCTCATCACATGACATGCTCTCCTGAATGCCTATCACCCAGTGACCCCGCCCCCCCACTGCCTCCCCTCCAGCACCCCTCAGTTTGTTTCCTATGGTTAAGAGTCTCTTATCCTTTGTCTCCCTCTCTGATCTCATCTTGTTTTGTTTTTTTGAGACCTTTTTTAAATGTCTAAAAAGGACCATTCTGTTGGAAGCCCCTTCACCAATATGAATATGATCTCAAAATAACTTCATGGCTCTGAAATTTTCTTCTTCTACTATTTTCAAAAAACAGTTTTATAGTAGTTAAGATATTTTAGTGCTTTTGTACACTGGCATCACCCTTCCTGCATCCATTAACCTGCTGGGAAAGACCTATAAACTCTTGCTCGTTAGTCCCCATGGCCAAACAACAGTAGAAAGAAATGTGTAAATCAGGGAAGTTTTGTTACTTGGTATTTGTTTTCTAAAACATTTTCCATAGGGTGAATTTAGATAGCTGTTTTTCTTTTTCTTTCTTTTTTTTTTTAGATAGCTGTTTTTCAATAGTTTCTCAGAATGCATAATTCCCTATTCTTTTTTTCCCCCCCAATATTGCACCTTCAGCCACCCAGACTCCTGACTCCGCCATTTTCGGCTAGTGCTTGGTGGGCCCAGGTGGCTGATGTCACCGTGGCCACATCACCCCGAGGGCCAGGGAGGGGCTGCAGTGCTGCGGGACACTGCCCTGTGTCTCCTTTCTCTCTGCCATGGCCAGCAGGCCCGGGCTGCGATGTCCCGCCCTCTGTGGAAGGCTACCTCTGTGCGTCTGGCTCCCACGCCGGGAGGCTGGGCATTAAGACTAGTCTCGGCAGGTGTGGGACCCCATCGCAGAGGGTCCTGGCTACACCTCTTCACAGGATTTGGAGCAGCTCTTCCCATAGAATCTCGTCCTCAAGAGCCCGAGGCACCTGTTCTGCAGCACTTGCCGAGCCCGCGCCGAGGCTGCAGGCGGCCACTAGATGGCAGTGCATCCCCCAGGATCCTGACCTGGCTGCGCCGCCTGGAAGGATGCTCAGACCTGGGTCTGGTCCAAGAGGAGCAAGGTGCACAGAGCTGGGGGCTCCCTCAGGTGTGGGGGACCCTCAGGTGCGGGAGCTCCGGGCCCTGCGAGTCCCTGCGCTTCCCAGGACTCCTCGCTCCCCATAAGTCCCCGGAGAAGCTGCAGGGGTTTGTCTCTACCTCTTAAGCTCAAATGAATGAAGCCTGTATTGTAGTCTCTTCAAGTGAATTCAAGGTCAATTCCTATAAAGAAAGGAAGAAAGAAAAAGAAGAAAGAAAGAAAGAAAAAGAAAGAAAGAAAGAAAGAAAGAAAGAAAGAAAGAAAGAAAGAAAGAAAGAAAGAAAGAAAAAGAAAGAAAATTTATTTGGGGGGATAGCTGTTTTAAATAATATTGGTACCTTATTCAGGGATATTCATGCTATATTCACTTGCAGGTCCATACTTTCTGCTTCAATGGCCACCACATATCCCCATACCATGGGTTTGAAATCCTTAATGGCTCTTATTTGTGTGTGGAGTTTCATAGTTAGATTTTTATGGGGAGTCTTTACTTATTCTCTTAATTTATTTCTCAAAGATACTGTGTGCATCATTAAAACAAACATTTTACTTAAAATGACTTTGAGGAACTTGCCCTATACTTTGTACTATTTTTCTTTCTCCTGAAGCATAGGATTAGATAGATGGGTAATATATCTATATATCTATATATTCACGTATTTTTCTATTGTATTTTTTGTATGTGTGTATATATAATTTAAAGAAATTTACTAATATTTTCTTGGCCAGTGTAATGAAAAAACATTACAAGATTGATTTTAAAGATTGTTAGAAATGTTTATATCTTATAGTTAGTAAAGATATGCCAAGTGGTTTTTTACTTCAATAGTATCTGAGAAATTTAGCAATCAAAAGGACTCTCAGTGTTCCACATTATTAAACCTTGTGATGGGTTTTTATTTTTTTATTTTTTAAATACATTTATTTTTTATTGGTGTTCAATTTGCCAACATACAGAATAACACCCAGTGTTCATCCTGTCAAGTGCCCCCCTCAGTGCCCGTCACCCATTCACCCCCACCCCCCGCCCTCCTCCCCTTCCACCACCCCTAGTTCGTTTCCCAGAGTTAGGAGTCTCTCATGTTCTGTCTCCCTTTCTGATATTTCCCACACATTTCTTCTCCTTTCCCTTATATTCCCTTTCACTATTACTTATATTCCCCAAATGAATGAGAACATATAATGTTTGTCCTTCTCTGATTGACTTACTGCACTCAGCATAATACCCTCCAGTTCCATCCATGTCGAAGCAAATGGTGGGTATTGGTCATTTCTGATGGCTGAGGAATATTCCATTGTATACATAGACCACATCTTCTTTATCCATCATCTTTCGATGGACACCGAGGCTCCTTCAACAGTTTGGCTATTGTGGACATTGCTGCTAGAAACATCGGGGTGCAGGTGTCCCGGCATTTCATTGCATCTGAATCTTTGGGGTAAATCCCCAACAGTGCAATTGCTGGGTCGTAGGGCAGGTCTATTTTCAACTCTTTGAGGAACCTCCACACAGTTTTCCAGAGTGGCTGCACCAGTTCACATTCCCACCAACAGTGTAAGAGGGTTCCCTTTTCTCCGCATCCTCTCCAACATGTGTGGTTTCCTGCCTTGTTAATTTTCCCCATTCTCACTGGTGTGAGGTGGTATCTCATTGTGATGGGTTTTTAAAGAGAAATCCCCACCATGTTTGCAAATATTATTCTCATTAATGTATGAAAAATGTGCAGTGCTCACATTCCCTAACATGTCAAAATCATTTAGAAGTTCAGTGGTTTCATGGCTGTTTCTATATCATGATAATATAGCAACTAAAGTACTGTGTAGTAATAAGGTACTTCATAAAATAATAAATGTAATACTGTGTACAGTTTGGCTTTATGCAAAATGTAAAGTTGTAGTTTACCATGAGTCGGACCTGGAACATCTTTATTATTAATAGAGCCAATTAAACTGTATATTTTTTATGCTTCATGCTGTCCAGGATTCACAAAAGGCTTTTTCATGACAACCATTGATTGAATTCCGCCTAACTAATTGGCCCTATTGGAGTTTTTATTGGAGCAATAGTATAATCGTTCCGACTTGAAAACATGAATTGCTTAATATATATATTATCTTCAATTATTTATTTAAAAATGTAAGATAGCCTCATGGGTCTTATTTTTTATAGCTGTGAAAATGATTGTAGAATAATCATGAGCCAAAACTTGGATCACGTGACTAGCATTTCTTGCTTCAATTACTGTGTTATGAGTATTCCACCCCAAATCTCTCCCAAAACAGAAACAATCCTGTTTGGTTTTGCATTGTGTCAAACAAAAAGTGGATACACCTATGCATGCATGCAAATGTGCATGACTATTGCCTGTGCATTGCTCGTGTCTCGCTAAGTACCTCTTTGGAATTTCTTATCTAAAATATGAAATAACAATATTTTGCTTTGTATTTGTGTCTTTCTTAAGAATGTTCTCATGCAGACCTTTCTTAGGATGTTCTGAGCAGTGTTTTCCTTAACTTTTGAATACTTCTAATCACTACAGCCAAATAGGTCGCTAGGGAAGGTTAAAATATGGATTTTTAGGCCTATGGCAAATATAATTTTTCTCAGGCTTCAAAGTCTCTGCTCTTTCAATGGAAAATACTCACTTTGGTTTACGTACCATGTACAAATTATTAACCAGTGTGTATGGCAGTTTACAGGCCCTCGGTCCACAAAAAAAAAAACGTCATCTAGACACCAGTTTAAAGCCGTGTGTGGCATCAAAGATGTGCTCCTCCTGCCTGCCTGCTTGGGGTTTAGGCCTGCTCATCTGAGATCTTGCGGCAGGTGAGGAGGAGCACACAGAGGGTTTTGAAGAGCGATGTTTAACCTTTACTAACATTTCTCTCCACCACTGTGATTCTCCCCCAGCTCCCTCTGCACGGCTGATGTGGGAGTGTCTCAGATGGAGGCCAGCTGTTATCTGGAGTTAGTGGAGATAATCAGGACCTCTGCAGTGAGCAGCATGAACCCTGACATTCTTCGTATCTTTCCAGCCTTGGCCCCCACTCACCTCCACCTGCCAGGAGTGGTCTACGAAAGCCTGTCAGGCAATCTATGAAATCCATGACTGTCAACAAAATACAAGTAATGCATGTATCACATGCACACAGAGCCAGCACGTGTGCTTATTTACCATTTTATTGTCAGTAGCCCAACAGTTGTGGCATGTGGACAGCCTGTACCTCCACCCACAAATTTCGGGGACATCGATCTCACCTGCGTGCCTGTAGCTGGCATAGGGGTCACGGACCTTCAGCTGGGAGTGGTGGACTTCTCTTAATCAGGAGGCAAAAATGCACTCAGAGGGAAATTGCTGATATGTGGGCTTTCCAATCCGTTGGTACTTTCGCTTCACAATGACACAATGATGATTTACACCAAACAATAAGCTGTACTGCTGAATATTATATTTTTCTTTTTTCTAATGACTCATTATCCTGGAACAATGAAGAGATGGGTAGAATATAAGTGTATTAAAAACATAATTGCTTTTCTATTCACACAGAAGCATTGCCGTGTACACATGGGGAAAATGCCTAATGAATAGGAGAGTCTGTGCTCTTCTTCGCTTTGTGGCAGCACGTGCCATAAATGCATATTTAAAACCCTAATTGCTTTTAATTCCACCAGTTAACTGATTATTTCTTTTGGCCACAGCATGTGCTTTACTGTACATATTACACTGCCTTTTTATCAGCAATACTGCTACCAGGTGTCATGCATAATGCACGTGTAATGTATAACATCTTTATCAACACAGACACAGGTATTGATATAAATTGTTTGCAAACACTGACAAAAGTAGCTTACCTGTTAAATCTGGCTAACTTTACATACATACACACGTATATAATCATGTGTGTGTATCATACATACACAAAATTTACCAGATAATGAGTGTGTGTGTGTATATATATATACCCATATATAATATAATGCCCATAATAATATATAATACCTATATTAGACACCTATATTATTCATAATAATATATAATGCCTCATGTGTATATGGTCCAGTAATGCTAGACTTTATGTGAACACAGAGATGCTATCTAGCTACATTATCGACGCACGTACATCAGAGTGAGTACTTCCCCGCACTTACACATCTGCTGGCTCATCCTCCCTGAGCACATCTGGCCACAGTGATCTCCTGGGCCCGCTAGCATCCCTCTGATGTCACCCAAGCTGGGAGCAGTGGTGACACCCTCTGTGGACACATATTAAGCAGAGTTCTCAAAGACTGGCATTTCTTTCTTCACCAAAACCAAACACAATTCATCTGGTATTTAAAGACAATAGTCCTCATCTGCCAAATTGACGATTTTGCTTCTCGGTCCCTGAGAATTCCCTGCCTCGATCACACCTTTCCCCCATTTCCCGTGTCACCCATATCGTCTTGTCCTTACGCTGGCGGACCCTCCCGGCCACACCATACAGGCCTCAGTGCTTCACGCGGTTTTGAAGTGGATGTGTTTTCTGTGCTCTGATGTGGCTTCCTCAGATCAGCACACTGGTGAGCTTCAAGGCCCTGCAGGATCCTCCCATCACCCGTGTAAAACCTGGCTGTGTGTGGGCAGCTCTTAGCTTCTCTGAGGGCCGACAGGATGGGGTTAATCCTCCAGCCCTCCTCAGAGAAGCAGCGGCCTAAGAAAGATAACAGTTATACAGTGAAACATTGTCATATAATTACTGCATCTAATGTTTCCCAGCGTATAATGTTCAAGTTCAAGAATCCCAGCCAGGGGCCTGTAAAACAATTCTTGCGTTTTATGTTTTTCTGCTTATGCTGTTTTACTTCACTCTTTTGGGAAAAAAATGTAAAAATAATTTACTGGAGTAATAATTAGCGCTTATAAAGCACTTTGTAAACTATGACAACAAGCACATTTTCACTAAAACATGACTACAGTCCTTGGAACATTCTGGTACTGGGGAAGACTGAGAGAAAGACCTTTTCCCTGTAGGCTGAAAGTTCCTTGAGGGCAAGAAATATGACCTAGTGGGATAGGTGAACCTCATTGAACTTAATGCAGCTATGGGACAGGGTGGCCCCGTGGGAGATGGCAGTGCCACTGCCCGGTTTCAAGGTGCCAGTGGACGCCAACTGACACAAAGATGGCTCGTTGTCAGTGTGTCTCCAAGTAGCAAGACCTGAAAAGACAACTTGTCTCTGGCATCCGTCAGAATGTGCCAGGCCCAGGCTCCCCCAACCCTCAATTCTCTCTCCAGTCAGTGACACTCGTGGTGCACAGGGCAATGGTGACTTTGATAAAGTTACACTTGTGGTGTGTGGGGTGATGGTGACCTTGACGGGGTGACACTCATGGTGTGTGAGGTGAAGGTGACCTTGACAGGATGACACTAGTGGCATGTGGGGTGATGGTGACCTTGATGGGATGACACTAGTGGTGTGTGGGGTGACGGTGATCTTGATGGTGTGATACTCATGGTGTGCGAGGTGAGGGTGACCTCGACAGGGTGACACTTATGGTGTGCAGGGTGATGTGACCTTGATGGCGTGACACTCATGGTGTGCGAGGTGATCGCGACTTTGATGGGGTGACACTAGTGGTGTGCGGGGTGATGACGACCTTGACAGGGTGCTGATGAGCCCCCACCCAGCCCCGTGTTGCACCTTCTGAGCCATCAGGGAGCTGCTATTCACACCTTGTAGTGCAGGCAGGAAGCTAACCTAGAGAAGTCAAGTACATTGTCACACGTCACATGGCGGGGGAGTGGTGGGTGGGGTGTCAGGATTACAAGTGAAGAAGGTGCTTAGCCGAGGAGGAAAGACCCCCCGAGGGCCACCTGTCCCTGGTCAGGGGATGTCGTGGATGACGTAGGGTGTGTCCACCTGCAGGTGCGAGAAGCCTGTTGTCTTCTGTGTGAACGCCGTGCCTCTCGGCTACTTGCCCCGTTCTTGGGGGGATGCCCGGGAGGGGTCCCTGGGCTCCGTGTGGTGGGTGCTGGGAGCGTGTCTGACCCCTTGGCCCACCCAGCCGAGCCTCACCTTGGGCTAGGCTGGGCTCGTTGGTCACTGCGCCCAGGGTGTGGCGGGCTCCTCTGCCCTCTGGTCACCGATGACCTCCTGCCGCCCAGCCCCTACCGGTCACCCCCTAAGCCTTGGCAGAGCACCCCCACCCCGCGTGTGTGGGCCTCTCTCGCGGGAGAGCAGAGCTGCCCCTGCAGGCCCGGTGGCACCCGGGGCAGACCCTCGAGCCTTGTGGGAGTCCCTGGGCCCCCCGAGCTGAGGTCTCACGGGCTTGTCCCAGAGACCTAAAAACCGGCCTGTGTGCGAAGATTTGTGTCACCCAGCTGATCTGCTCGTCGCATGTGTCGCAGGCGTGCGTGTCCAAGCGGTGGAACAGCGCTGCATTAACACGTCTCCCGCCCAGCAGCCTCAGGCCCTCTGGCCGCGCTGCGAGCCCGCTGGGCAGATGCTGTGGCGCCTGTGAAGGCGAGGGAGGCCTGGACGTGCGGACACTCGCCGGCGAACACTCGGCTTCTCTCCTGCCCGGCTAGGATTTTCCTGTGGATACTTTCGTACCTGGGTCACTCCCTTCTTTCTGGTTCTAAATCCCCTGGTAAGCGTCCCTTGAAGGCGAGGGGCGCTTTTATCTTGCATTTTCTTCCGGTTCCTGTTTTCCCAGTAAATCACGCTCAGGTCGCCTGGCTGTGGCTTTCCACGACTACGGCCTCTCCTCGTCTCACGTCCACGACGGGCCTGCAGAGCGCAGCGGACTCTTCCCCCAGAGTCAGCTCCGTGCTGGGCAGAAAGGTGAGGCATTTACTGAGTCCTATGGGCCGCCACAGGAATGCGCTCCGACGCTGCAGGTGCCTCTGCTGGGGCCATCGTGCTGCAGCGCCAAGGCCCTTGTGCCCTGAGAGATCCGCATCCCGAGCTTGTCAGCCTGGTCCCCCGGGATTTCAGGATTTTATACGATGGGATACAGCTGTATCTCACTCGAGGCACTTCCTCCCTTGGCCACGTTCCCCGTAGATAAGCCACCGACTATGAACTCTGCCTTCTGAGCTGGTGTCACTGCCGGTGGGAGCGGGGGCGCGGCGGGAGGCCCCAGACACGAAATTCCTGGGTCCTCGTGGCTGCAGGACGCGGGGAGGAGAACAGCGCCTCATGGATATACCCCGTAAATATTTGCAGAAGTACGTGGGAGATGCATTCTGACTTATTTGGTATGCACAAAATAGCAACCATTTAACTGTTAACTCTGTTTTAATAGTGCCTTGAGATGAATTTAAGAAAAATACACTTCAAATGTAACATCGCTGTCATACATAATGGATAATGATGGTGCTTCACTGGTGCGGAGACGTATTAGCGCAGCAAGGGTGAGCAAGCACTGGAGAAGAGGGTCTTACTCTGGATGTTTGCACACATTTATCTCCATCCATATTTATGCATCCACAAAATGCGCCATGCTCTGAGGATGAGGGAACCAGCTTTATGAGTTATAAAACGTTCATTTATTTAAAACAGAAAGAGAAGTCAGTAATGGCACACCAAGAAAGTTAACCTTTATCTTCTGCCTCATTTAGACATCATAAAAGTTTTATTATATTTTAATGTCAGATGAGTTTACTAACATTATAAAAATGTATTGTTACATCCCTGAGATTATTTTATTTGCACAATGGTATGTACTGATGTGGTGCATCTATGTTTTTTGTGTGTGTATAATATGCACACATAGGACATATAAACATACTGTATATAGTGCACACGATTAATAACATACTCAGATATAAATAACGTTTCTATGCATGAGTTTCTGTAATGTAATATATGTCATTTTATTTATAATTTACTTAGTGGCAAATAGTAAGCATAAAAACCATATATTTACTGAGACATTTTTGACACAGTCCTAAAATTAGAGATTTAAAAATTAATCAGAGCAAAACTCCGGAGACCATAAGAGGAAAACCCCGGGGCTGGATTAGGGGAGAGATGAGCAGGGGCCACAATGGAAGCACTCCGTGTGATGCAGGGATGGTGGGTACATGACACCGTATGTTCCCCAAAGCCTGCGCAAAGCACAGCACTAACAGGGGCCCCTGAAGTACCTTTAGACTCCGGGTGACTCTGCTTGTGTCAGCATAGACTCATCAGTGGGAACAAATGTCCCCCTCTGGGGGGGAGGTTGATAATGGGGAGACCCGCATGAGTAGGGCTGGGGAGGCTTACTCAAAATGCCAGTATTTGCCCTCAATTTTCCTATGAACCTAAAACTGCTCCCCAAAATAAAATCTTTAAAGAAATTAATTCTAGCTCCCTCTCCATGGTGGTTTTTCAGAACTCAAGGAATAACGTGTTAAGTCCATTTGGAACTTATTTGAGTCCCAGTATAGGCTACCCTTCTGATTAACTTGTGTGACACTAGGACTTTCACAGGCAGAGGACACTTTGGGTTCCATCAGTGGTTATCAGAGGAGGGCAGAGAGCCCACATCCAGCCCCAGATGTGGGCAGATGGCAGGAGCCCCTGGGAGGAGCCTCTGGTTGCTATTTGCGACCGTACTGGGTATGTGCAGACGGGCGAGCACAGAGCCTCCTCCAGGCAACACACCACTTGAGCATGGGGCATCAGAAGGGTGGTGGCGAAAGCATTCCCACCCCCGGCTGCTGGGCACCCAGCTCGAAGGCCCTAGCTGAGCGATGAAAGAGAAAACCTGTCTTCCGTTTTTTCCAGGTTTGCTCTATTGTATTTGGAGTCTGTGACTTTACCAGCAGACAGCCTGGCTGACAGGGGAGCCAGACAGCTCTGGCGCACAGTGGCTGGGGTGTGTCTCCCTCTGTACCTTCACCTGTGCAATGACAAGGTGAATACTTAGCACCTCTCCAGTACACCTGCTGGGGCCCAGAAGAGAAAAGCCAAGCCTTGCCCTGAAAACCCAGGGATGGACCCAGGGTACAATGAATTGTGAGATCAGGAGCGAGGAGCCTTTCCCCCAAAATGGTTCGTTTTTCTTCTATTCTAAAGATGACAAGAGCTAAAGTCACTCATGCCTATTCATGGAGCCCTGGATAAGAGAGAGCAAAAAAATGTAAAAAGGAGCCACAACTTTACCCCAGGTGCCGCTAGTGTGCACAGGCGTTCAGGAGGCTTCCACGATTTCTGAATTTGCTCTCTTGGGTGAAGATGAGGGCCACATCCTGGGCGCCTTGGTGAGGCACGTGCTTCAGGGGCATCCGTGACCCAGCCCACACATTGGAGGTTCACACCAGCCATTTTATTCCTTGTAATGACGCCGAATGACCCAGTATCTTGTAAAATGAAATTGAAATCTGCAGTGAGGCAGTACTTGTGCTATTAAAATGATTTTTCCTTTGTAATGGAGCACTGCCAGTCCAACCATTTGTGAATTGCAATTAAAATCTGAAGCCGGCAGCACTTTTGCAATTAAAACTGGCATTTTTTTTTTTAAAAAATTTGCACCAATCTAGATAATTAGATAGGAACTAAAATGCCCATTTATTACGCATATGGACATGTATGAGGAAATAATTTGAAATTTATTATTCAAGATATTCTCTTTTTAACGAGGAATATGCTAAGTTCTATGGCAAAACAAATTGTTTTCATATTCCATATGAGTGAACCCACTTGAGAGCATCAATATTAGATATTTAGTCACTAGGGCTTTTTTCTTCATTTTTACAACCTTTCTCTTGACTCTTTGTTTTAATGGTAAATTAGGACCCACCACAGTTGTTCACGTGCATATAAAGAATGACCAGCCTCTATCACTGGGCATCAGTCACACTGGGACTTTAATTTGCTAATCATTGAGCTATACTCTCTCAATCAGTTTTTGTATAGTTGTAATTCAATCCTGCTTGGGACAAGTTTCAAGAAGCATGAGAACTATCTTCATGAAGTAAAGATATTTGAAAATCTAGTTCTCAAAGTACTTTCCTGGAAAGTCAGTGACATGACAACAACAACGATGATGACAACAGAAATCCTCAAGGTGAGTATCTTCCTCCCCCTGGTGATATTGTGTCTTCCATCTACAAGAAGCTACGTGGAGAGAGCCGCTGTTGGCCACTGTCCTTAGATGATGATGAATCATGGGATTCGGTTTCCGGATTGATCTATTTAAGAGAATTTAGAACATTCAGGTTGAAAAAAAAAAAGGAAGATTCAGGTTGATTTGATAGTTCAAATTCACCTGCCCATAGTTGCATACCTGGTCTGTTTATTCAATACTTGCGCAAAATTCTGTAGAAACTTGACTAAACCTCTGCATTTTTCTTTTTCTTAAAGATTTTATTTATTTATTCATGAGACACACACACACAGAGAGAGAGAGAGAGAGAGAGAGAGAGAGAGAGAGAGGCAGAGACATAGAGGGAGAAGCAGGCTCCATGCAGGGAGCTGGATGTGGGACTTGATCCCAGGACTCCAAGGATCATGCCTTGGGCCAAAGGCAGGCACTAGACCACCGAGCCACCCAGGGATCCCCCTCTGCATTTTTCATAGTCGTTTTTTGCCTGTAAGATTCCCTCTGCAGCTGATTGTCCTGTGATTCTCTCTGCAGGTCCAGTCACACTGTGAGTCAGGACTTTGATGCCTAGTGTTTGGAAAGGTAACATGGAACCAGGACCAGAAATTAACCCAGGGTGGAACTGCATTGCTTGTTTTCCTCAACTGGGGGCATGGTCTCCACGCGCACACTGAGCCCAACATCCTTGTGCTCCTCATGCTCTGTTTTCTACATGCAAACCACTTGTCTCGGTCCTTGGGTCCCTGCTTCTCATGGTTAGGTGGAGCACTGTTCCTGAGCTTTGACCTCGCCCTACACTCACATGGTTCTACCCAGGCGTGTTATGTGGTCTCCACCTGAGAGCGGGAGCCAGTGGACACATGAGTGAACCATACCCCTCATCAGAAGATCTTTACCTGTTTTGTACATTTTCTGCAGAAGGAAAACCTTTAAAAATAGATGTTTCGAAATAACTCCCCACATTAAACCTCCTGGACCAAATGGGTTTACAGGGGGACTTACCAGTTGGCATGGGTGGTGACTAGGCACTGAAAGGTGGGGAGATGAGGAGGTGGATGGAAAGGTAAATAGAGCCAAAGGAGCTTCCATGGAGAAAGCACAGCTCAGGCCAATGAATGTGGGGCCCTCCTGAGGGCACTGGTTGACAGAGAGGCTTCAGAGCTGAGAACACCCTTGCTGGCCCCTGGCCCATCAGCAGCTACATGGCACCTATCAATGCTGCGCTGCCCTCGGGGTGTGGGTGCAGGTGTGGGTGTGGCTGCAGATGCAGATGCAGCTGTGGGTGTAAGTGTGGGTGCAAGTGCAGTTATGGGTGCAGGTACAAGTGTGGGTGAAGGTGTGGGTGCAGATACGGGTGCAGGTGTGGGTGCAAGTGTGGGTGTGGGTGCAGGTTCGCGTGCAGGTATTTGTGGGTGTGGGTGTGGTTGCAAATGAAGGTGCAGGTGCAGTTGCAGGTGTCAGTGCAGGTGTGGGTGTGGGTGTGAGTGCAGGTGCTGGTGCAGGTGCAGATGCAGGTGGGTGCAGGTGCTGGTGTGGATGCAGGTTCACATGCAGGCATATGTGGTGTGGGTGCAGGTGTGGGTGCAGGTTTGTGTGCAGGTATGTATGGGTGGGGATGTGGTTGCAAACACAGGTGCAGGTGCAGTTGCGGGTGTGGGTGTGGGCGGCCCAGAGCCCTGGGCTTGGAGGCACAGGACCACCCCTGCCCGCGCCAGCTCTGTAACTGCACGCAGTGCAACACTCACTCACCCCACTTATCTTATCTCGCTCTGAATTTACAGAATTAGAAATACAAGGCATAATGGCAAGGACACTAATTCCCTGATTTACTAAATCTGTGCATTAACATTGAAATAAAGAGTTTGGTTTCCAATTCCCATTCCATCATTTCTGCTTTTGTTGCTGCAAAGACTTCTTCAGGTTTCTCTTTTTATCCAGACATGCACATACCATAGAATTCACCCATTTAAAGTGTACAATTCAGCATTTTTTGGGGTGTATTCAGAGTTGTGTGACCACCACCACAAACTAATTCAAAAAGGTTTGATTGCCATCCACAATAAACCCATCCCCCTTAGCATCCCCTCTCATGCCCTCCATGAGACTGTATCTGTGGGTTTGCACACTAGAGACGTCTCTTGTGCATGGACTCCTCAGCGACTTTACTGTCATTTATGCTATTGCTCTATTTTCCCTGAACATCTATTTGATTTTCCACATGACTGTTTCCTTTTCCAGATGTTCGCCCTCCTTTATCAACGAAGCCAACATGGCTACTTTTTCTTGCTGGTTTTGGGCTTCTCCAGAGCTGTTCCTACCATGAGATCCCCCATACCAACTTGCTGGTGTTCCCCTGCCAAACTGTCCTACCTGTTTCTGGTATGTTCAGCTGAAATCTGGGTCTCATTCACCCTGAATATATGAACAGCAGCGTGTCCTGTCTGTGGGCTCTGGGGATTCTGCAGCATCCCTGGGTCTCTGCACAAAACCACTCAACTAGTCCCCTTCCTGTAGGAAGAGACTGCTTATGCACAAAGACATTTCCATCCCGACATCCTCTTTGTAAATATATAAAATTTCACAGATGGATGCAATATGAGGTAGAAAGGAAGGATTCTTTCTCCTCACAGAGGGAAAACATTAAAATTTAAAGTGCAGGCCACCTAGCATTGCTGTAGGGTGTTCTGAATGGGAGTCATTAGCGAGATCCATTGAAAATGAAGGTTTTTCTCTCATGCTTTCTCTTAAGAAAAACAAAAGAAAGAGTAAAGGAACAGACGAGGAACACACGGCGGAGGAGACGTCTGAGGCTCGGTTCTTTCTGCAACATGGACATTGGTACATTGTAGATGCGCTGCACTCAAATTTCTATCAATACTAATTTACTAATATCAATAATAATCTGTTTCCCAGCGGATCAGTGTCCCAGGTGGAGGCAGTGGGCTCCTCACAGCTCCCAGAGCTCTTCAGTGTAGGTGTCAATAAAACTGACTGCTGCTCCCAAGCTATTGACGGTTATTAAAAATGACCTTGATGTATGTCATGCCTATCAAAACAAAGACGATGTGCTAAGGCTCAAGAGGCCTCCAGCGGAGGAGCACAGCCACGCCCAGCCGGTGGGCAGGGGCGACTCTGCCTCTCGGAGGATGGTTGTTCTTCTCAGCCTTTGCTTCCTTCTTTCCCAGAAGGCCCCTCTGCTTCTGAGCGAAGACACCTGTTCTGTGAAGGGCTTGACTGGAGCTACGCAGAGCCCTCATGGGTTTTGCAAAGAGCTGTCATAGTCCATCATTTCAATAGTTAATTTGGCGAAAAGCCACCCGAGCACTGTCGAGGCCCTCTGAGGGCAAGCAGGGCAGCTGGTCAATGTGCCCTCCTGGGCACCTGGGCTCCTAATGCACAGAGAGCAACAGATCAAGAACCTTGTCCTAGTTTTCCTACCACATTGTGAGTGCAGTGATCAGCTCAGTTTTAAAGTCTGCTTTCCTGTCTAGCTGCATCCGAGGAAAGTCCTGTGACATACACTTGAATGGCGGGGGTGGGGTGTGTGAATACTTAACAGTTGAATACAGTATTAATAGAATAGTTGTAACTGACACTGAAACGCCTCCCCACTCTGTATGCACAAGCACCATGGCGTAGAAGCAAGTGGGTAACAGTGTCCACAACAATCAGGCTTTAAGAACACTGCTTTCAGATGGATTAAACTTCTGTCCTTCTATAGAGTGACCAACGTGTAGATTCTAAAAATGCCTCGTGAGCTTCTTACCTCCTGCTACAAAATACCCACCGCCTCGATGGGCCTGCTCATGCAGCAGGGGCCAGCCTCTACACCATGAGGCTTTCGTGTTCAACGCAAATGTGTTCTTTCTAAAATAAAATTACTGGACCTCTTGGCTTCAGCTAAATCCTGAGCTAGTTAGAGTCATTCCATCCCTTCTTGATAGACATCCCTAGAAGTAATTGTTTAGACCCTGCTAGGAATTTCCCCTAATTTTATCAAATCGTAACTTATTCTGCAGCATTTTTTTCAGTTGATAACGATAATGGCTTTGAGAAAATTCAAAACAGTTCCTTACTGATTAGGTTTGTAATTGCTTGAGACTAAAAGGCCAAGTAAAAACAAAATAAACTCTGTGCTAGAAAGGCACACCCTGAGAGTCACATCCTCCACCGAGTCTGAACATCAGGCTTGGTTTTTCTCTTTCTTCTGACAAGTGTCTGTCTTTATAAAATTTGAAGGTTCTTGGATTCCATTCTTTTTAATGTGAGTTGGGTGATGAGTCCCAGCTAATCGGTACATGTGTGTATCTCTCTTTATTCTGTGGCCATATCACTATGAAGCATCTAGTAAGTAGCTTATGAATTGTTACATTCAGGGAACAGAGTGCAGAAGTAATTGGGGCTAGAAGAATGACCATGTGGTCTTGCCTCTGAGATTACTTGTCCATCTATCTAACATCTATCTATCTATCCATCTATCATATCTTTATCTGTCTACTTATTATGTATCTATCTACCATTATCTATCTATGTATCATCTATCATCTATCAGTGGCTCACAAACTTTCACCTTTCTGTGATATGGCACACATAGGCATTCATAAATTGAATGACCAAATGTTGTCCTAATACGATGTATCAGGTAAACTGGAAGGAATGGCCCATTTGAAGTCTTCCAGGTGCTGGGCCCAGGGCCTGGCTGCTGAGGGAACAGGGAGTCTTCATCTGTTTGCACTCTGCTCTCAACTAAGGACTCAGCAACAGCACTCGTCCTCTGGGTACTCAACTCAATCACATGCTTCTCCAGAGTCCAGCCCCAGACTCACCTCCACGGCAACCTGATCTGGGGGCAGCTATAAAGTCTCCACCTGAATAATTCTGCATGCTGACAAGGGCAACGTGACAGTGTAGTGAGCAGTGTCCTGAGATGTCGTCACCACAGATTTCCTATGTTGGTTAATGAATCATACGTTCAGCTATCTGTTGCTGCCCCCCCCATAAACAAATACACAAGAAAAATACATATAGTGACTTTAACAATGTTAATTATCTATATTATTCCTCATGGTGTCTAAAACCCCCAAGTTTAGGATTGACTGGAATGGGAAATCCTAGCTGAAGGTCTTGCGAGCAGATGGCAGTCAGAGCTGGGCAGGAAAGAACCAGGGCATATGTGGGTCGGCAGGTCCCACTATCCCTTCATGGAGCCTTGGGGTTCTCAATGTGGTCTTTCCTCATGGGCTGATCTGGGTTTTCTCACGGTGCAGAGGGCTCAGGGCCATGAGAGGTCTACAGCTCTGGGCTCCTCGGATTGTGTGCCAACAATCCAGAATTACAGCACTTTTATGACCTTGCTCATCATCACCCTCTACAGGTCACCTGACATTGACCTGAGAATTCTTAAAAATCCTTACTTATTGCCCCTGACTTTGAGGAGAAGCAAATGAAGGGAGTATCTCAGAAGCTGAAAAAGAGAACATCAGCAACATTTCTGGGTGAGTGGAAGGTCATTGCACCCGCTGGACCAACAACAATTTCACATCCATGCTTGGACAAGCAGTGCTTCCTTGGGAGTGGGATTCAGGCCCACACAGCATGGGTGTGGGAGCAGCTAGCCCAACTGTCCTGCAGGCTATCAGCATGCAGACTATAATCCTATGTGGACCTTCAGTGACCTGTGAATTGCCTCCACTTTCTCTCATGTGTGGCCCAGGCCTGTGGGGAACACTGACTCAGACTGACTCATCCATGGATGAGGAAGCATCTATGGAAGCCTAGGTGATTGGCAGAAAAGTTCTAGCATACTGTTGGAACAAAAAAGATGAATCTGGGCACACTGGAGAGGGTCAGAGGAAGATTTTAACTTTATCTGCATCAGCCTCCCCATGGAGGGCACAGATCAGCTCCGTGATTTGTACTGCAGAGAATGTGAGAGCCTGTAAGTGAGCACTTGGCTTCCCCAGCTGGACGGGATGCTGCTGTCCAGACGCTAAGTCATGAGCTGTGTGACTGGGAGTGGGAAGAAGCTGAGAAGGATTACAAGGGTGAAGGTCCTGCTGACTGTGTCCTGGACTCCATCAAGAAGCCCAGCCATGAGCCATTTGGGGTGCTTTACCTCGGATGCCCCAAAAAACCCATGCATCACACACATGTACACATGCATGCACACACTTGCACACACGCTTACCCCATCACCTGCTCGTTGTGCATGCTCCCCTTGGCTTGCAAAGCAAGCTTTGGCAGCCTCTCACTGGGACCTGCTGAAAGCCAGCCAGGGTCTGTGGGCCAGGGAGAGAGCACAGATTTGAGTATGAGATCCACTCTTGGAAAAGCAAAAGCTTGGATTCATGCAGGATGGAGAGAAGGTGCTCAAGCAAGAATTCTGCCATGAGAGGAAGCAAGCAGCATGGAGGAGGTGGACCCATAGAAGGTCCAGGAAGGCCTCCAAATCCCTAGTGGGGCCAGAGGGGGGTGATTCTCTCCCAAAGTCCACTAGCAGAGTCAGGAAGATGTTGCTGCTGCAAACATGAAATCAGCAATATAATAATTAAAACAAAATAAAACAAAAAAACACAAAAAAAAAACAGGAAAAAAATCAAAGAAACATGACATCACCAAAGGATCACAATAATCTTCAAGCAACTGATCCCAAAGACATAGAGCTCTGCAATTTACCCAACAACATATTCAAAATAGTGGTTTAGGGAAGCTCATTGAGTGAAAAGAAGATTAAAAAAGACAATTTGACAAAGTCAGCAAAACAATATATATAGATATATTATAATAATATATTATATAATAATATATATTTTATATGTAATATATGTATTTATATTATATTATTTATATTTATTTTATCTGTATATTTATATATTTATTTATATTTATATATAATATATTTATTTTATTTATATATATTTATATATATAAAATAGGAAGTTTAACAAAGAAACACAAATCATAAGAAAGAACCAAATGGAGATTCTGAAGCTGAACAAAGCCCTGAATGAAGTGAAAATGAGAAGAGAGTTCCAGCAGCAGAAGGGATCAAGCAGTGGAAAGAAGCAAGAAGGTAGAAGACGGGACTTTGGATGATCCTGTGGGAGGAGAACAAGTAAGAGTGGACGAGTGAGGAGAGCCCAAGGGAGCTGTGGGCCACCATCAAGAGAAATAGTATGGGAATTATTGGAACCCCAGAGCCGAAGAAAGGATGAAGGGGAAAGAAAGTACGTTTAAAGGAATAATCGATGAGAACTTCCAAAATCTGGGAAAGATGTGGACATCCAAGTACATGAAGCTTGTGGGTCATGGATGGAAATGCAGTTCTGCTTCCCACATCCATGCTTGGACAGCAGTGCCTCCTTGGGAGCTGGGAGGCACTCCCACACTGTAGCTTGGAGGAGAAAAGCAAATACAAACTAAAACCTGAACTCAGAAAAAACTGGGGAAAGTTAGTTGTCAATGTGGCATTCATACTGCATTGAAGCAAACAGAACGCCTGGACAGGACATTTTATGCCTGAGCAAGATGAAAAGGAACATTATGACAACAATATAAAAATGTGTGTACATTTAAAAAAAAAAGTCCAGGGCAGCCTGGGTGGCTCAGCAGTTTAGCGCCTGCCTTCGCCCCAGGGCGTGATCCTGGAGACCTGGGATTGAGTCCCACGTTGGACTCCCTGCATGGAGCCTGTTTCTCCCTCTGTCTGTGTCTCTGCCTCTCTTTCTCTTTCTGTGTTTCTCATGAATAAATAAATATTTTTTAAAAAATAAAAATAAATAAAAATAAAAATAAAAAAGTCCAGAAAAATAACAGAGGCAAAATATTTACTGTAGAAGAATACACAAGAAATGGAACAGAATCAAATGTCTTAAGATCATTTCATGGAAAACTGATTAGAATGTGTACCTGAGAATCAATGGAATAAGGACTAAAATACAAGATGATAAAGCAAGATAAAGAGATGAAAAGGAAAATTTTAGGTCTAAAAATAAGTGAATACGAAGGCAATATAATTACAGAACTAATAAAAACATTCACAACAGGAACAGAGTAAACATAACTAAAGTCAGATAGTTTCAGTGAACGAAGATGGAAACAGAGAGCACTAAATCAAATAAAGAGGAGATAGATTAAGAAACAAAGATTGTCTTACAAAAGGATAATTGTTTCTGAAATAGGGACACCAAAATGTGATTTGAAAATAATTCACAGATATGAGAGTTTCTCTGAAGTTAACAAAGAACCACTTCTGCTAATCAGAAAATAGATAATTTCCCAAGAAATATGCATCATTCATGAAATGCATGTGACATAAGTATTCTTATTACTCTATTCAACTTTAAGAAGGCGACTATAATTTTCAGGAATTCAGACCGGAAAAAAAAATCAGATTAACTACAAAGGGAAAATAGTAGGTTGACCTCAGAATACTCTCTCACCAAAAGAAAAAGATGACACAAAGTCCATAAATTTTTGAAGAAATGATAATTTGACCCATCTACAATGTATATCCCTTTACCATGCACACCCTTCCACCATGCACATCCCTCTACCATGCACCCCCCTCCATAGGTACATCCCTCCACTGTGCACACCCCTCCATAGACACACTCCTCCACCATGCACACTCCTCCACCATGTGCATTCCTTCACTGCGCATACCCTTCCACAATGCATACTCCTCTACAGGCACACCACTCCACCATGCATATTCCTCCACAGGCATATCCCTCAACCATACACACCCCTTCACAGGCATATCTCTTCCACCATGCACACCCCTCCATCATGCATACCCTTCCACCATGCACACCCTCCACCATACACATCCTTCCATAGGTACATCCCTTCACCATAGGTATATACCTCCCCCATACACCCCTCCTCTGTACACACCCTCCCCCATACACACCCCTCCATTCTTTTCCCTATACACAGAGGCTGGTTTCCACTCTTCCATTGGCTTTCCAATAAACTGAGAACGAAGTTATATTTTCTTTTCTTTCATTACAAGCTTCCAGCTGCTCTGGGCCTGGGCCCCTCTCTCCCTGGGACCCTCTTTGCTGTACCCTCACCTCTTACCCTACCTCAGACTGTGTGGCTTTTCACTATTGCCACAATGGTTGACTCATGAGTGCCCTAGGCAGAGCTTCTCTGGGTCCTCACCCGGGTCACTTCTTTCTGTGTTTGGGGGTGGTAGAGGTGGTCTTTAGGAAGGAAATTAAACAAGTAGCTGAAGTTTCCACCCAGGATGTTCACTTCTAGGCCTTCGCCCTGCTGTATTTTTTTCTCAGTGCTTTCACTATTTTTTCTCCAGAATCCACTTTTGCTAAAAGAAGACCTATTTTGTGCTTGTTTAACTGGTGGTACATCAGTCACTCGTTCTTCAAAGCCAGGCTTTCACTGAGCCATGAGAATATGGCTTTCCAGATGTAATTTTGAGGATGGAAGAACAGATGTGGTCATTATTAGTACACATGCAGCAAAAATAAGTAAATCAACAACTGGTTGAGATTACCTGTGGAGAGAGATTTTAAATTTAAAATTCTGTTAATACAATTTGAAAAGGGAGCTATACCTTCTTGCAGATTTACTTTGTATAGGTCATTATGCAGGTGGTACATTGACAATTGCTTTTTACCTCTGAACAAAGGACTCCCCCCACAAAGAGAAAGGTAAGGCATTGAGATGTTAAATAGTAAGAAGCCATTTAGTGGTGGATTTGGGATTCAAGCAGGAATCTCTGAGTTTAAACCCCTTTCTCACAGGATACTCCTGACCACACATTCATGACCCCTGTCATCCCCTGTATCACACCCTGTGCAGGAGCTGCTCCCTCTTCCCCTCATTGGGGTGGAGCTCAGCTGCCCTTGTCCTGGAGTGGCGCTGGCCACATTCTCAATTGTTTGCCTACACTTTATCATTTGTTCAACACCTATTGCTTCTGAGCGTCTACTGCATGCCAGACGCTGCCTCAATACCAAAGGTGAGGCAGCAAAGGAAAAAGATAAATTTATAAGTCAAATAAGTAGCGGAGAAAATCAGAAACATATTATGTGTTCTCTTGAACAAAAGCCCCATCAGGGCCAGGACTAATCCTGACCTGTTCAATGCTGGGTCTCTGACCTATAATGATACTCCATCCAGACTGGTACCAAACACTATTTGACAGATGTCATGTTCATGAGTGAAAGATATTTATGGAATATAAAGGTTGAATGCTTTTTAGAAAACAAATAAAATAACTTAGGAAATTTTATTTAGTATTTCTTTACATATTGCCTTATATGAAAGAATTGTCTTTATTAAAGTGTATTCAGTGATCTCATTTATATTACATTTTGCAAATAAATAATTAATGTATTTAGCAACAGTTGACTTTTTCTTTTCTCCTTAGGAAGAATTCATATAGATATATGAATATATGCATTGATTATATTGACATATGATTATATATTCATGGATATGAATAGATAGACATATATATGCACACACACATATATAATGGCCATATATCTAAAGGCTGGTTACATTACTGGAACTAGATGGCACATATTAAAAATTGTAATCAGCTTGTCAAATGTTATCCATTAGTAAACAAGAAAAAGACACTTGGCATAATAAGATAATACCTGTTTTCCAAATTTGTGGCCTAAAAGCAAGGGTCTGGGGGTGAGATTGAGTTTTCTGATAATGGCTATATGTCATGTTCATAGTTTACCAGGCTCCTGTTTCTTAATCCATTTTGTTTGTCTCCTGCTTTGCATCCATCCAGTTCTTTCTGAATGAATATGTGAAGTGTCAGATCTCCTGTGTGATTGATAATTTATCCACAGATGACTAATTCCCAAACACATCCCAGCTGAAGCCTCACTTCAGTCCCTGAGCCTTGACCGAAGTGAGGCTTGATCGTCATTCCTCTGCACCAGGAGTGAGAGAAACTCATTTGTCCCTTGCACTTCGGATATTGGATCCCTCCCCCTCTCCCCTGGCTGCCAACACAGAACTTAATCATCTTCCTATTCACACAAAACTTCATACCTGTGAAAACATTGAACATCTCTAGAATGAAGGCCATCTTCAGAAGTGACCCAGGTCCGACCACATCATCATGAACAGGCGCCAAGCCCGCTTCCCTCCAACTGAAGCCACCTGGACTCCCACGACTCAGCATACATCTCAACATGTGTTGCGCACAGGAACATTCTGTGTGATGTGTTTATCATTTCTATCCCCAATGCCACAGAAGTATCCGAATGAATAAGTGTCTCAATAAGACAGGATTTCAGATTCTGAGTGTTTGTCAGTTGAATTGCCTTCCTCTGAGGGAGGTGTCCACAGGCTGTCCCTGACACCTACACCTCACAGTGTCCATGCTTCTGCCTATGGTCTATTTCTAATGGAGAAGAGATCAAACCTCTGTCCTCTTCTATTTGAACTGTAGGGCCTACTGCCCTGGCTGTAACTGATCGGATGAGTATGTGCACACTGCCAGCTGCCAACCAAATAAGCACGTCCCTTTGTGTGTCCAAAAAACACCAATTCTGCTGTGCAAGCAATGTACCTACGGTGGTTCATTTCATATGTGAGCTCCAGTGGACCATGATACCCAGATAGTTGATCAGTTCAAGAAATCATGTAAAGTGATCAGCTAGATTTTTCTTTAAAGAGTCTTATTTGGTACTAGACTTCATTTGGTCGAACACTGAAAAGTACAGTTATTGCATGAAGAGAAAGAAAGAGAATAAGAGAATTTTTTTAAAAAGGGGGGTTTTCCACAGCAGATTCTATGCAGCCAAAATGTAAAACTATGAATTAGAAGACAGATAAGAACAAAAATCACTCATAAAGAGAAACAGATTGATGAGGTAAAGGATAATACAAGAGAAGCCAGGATAGGAGAGGTAGACCAGCAGTGTCCTGGAAAGTTGGAAGAGAGACAGGTAATAATACTTTTAGTGATGACTGGTGTCTCTTTACCATTTTAACAGTCTTGTTCCAAGTACTATAAATGCTTTAGCTCATTTGATAAGCCTACAATGTTTATAATATTTATAAAATTATAACCCTGTGAGATTTTAAAATTATTGTCCCCATATAAAGATAGGAGGACTGAGGCAGCAGAAGGTCAAATCATGTGACCAAGGTCATAAATTTCTTAGGCCGTGAAACCAGGATTTGAATTTGAAACGTCTGACTCCAGAGTGTGGACCCTCAATCACTAACTGGCTCCTTACATTTAATTACTCAGCAGAGTAATGACCAGAAAACCTTCTGAAATTTTTGAGAAATAAATTTTCTGAAGAGCCTCAGCTTTTCAGTAAATCTAAAACTGTTCTAAAATGGAAAGTTTATGAAGAATATAGGGTAGAAATGATAGAAATCAGGAGTGGAAGCAGAAAAGGAAGCGAAGAGCGTGTAGTTGCCGTACAACCCTTGGTTTAGAAGATGTGAAGTCAGGAGAAGTCGTCCAAAGGTTCAAGAGTCACATGAGTTAGAAGGTACTGGAGAGGTAGTGGGAAAAGGTCATACAAGTGTGTGTGTGGTTATGAATTACGTAGAACACATATCACATGCACTACTGGGATCCATTATGTCACACGTATATCACATGATGCATATGTAATGTGGATTATATCACATAGTACATATGTAATGTGGATTATATCACATAGTACATATGTAATGTGGATTATATCACATAGTACATATGTAATGTGGATTATATCATATTTGATACATGTAAAGCTAAATCCCACTTATCACAGTAAAACTTCCATAGTCCATGTCTACGTTAACTGTAGAGGTGCAACATACATGTAGCAGTATGAAGATATCTACCAGAACTGCTTGTAAGCAGTTCCCTGTAGAGCATTCAGGATACACAGACATGATGAAGAAATGGCTGTTTTTCATTCCAAGCCCTTAGGTGTTATTTGATATATTTATTTCAGTAATGTGCAGTTTTATTAAATTGAACCATATAAAATCGCCACTTGTGTAGATTGAAAAACACAGTAGCCTATTGTCCCTTTCATATAGGTCTGCTTAGCCCTGTAACTTCCCGTGCAAGCTCTAAGAAAGAAACCCGTTGTTTCAAGTTAACAATTAGCGATACTCGCAAGTGGCACATGCTCTGGGGTGAAGATGTGTCCTCTTACAAAACAGAGTTTCCACTTTGAATACTGAATCCTAAATAAGAAACTCTGCAGCCCTCCTTTCTCAAAGTATTAATTGCTGTTGAAAGCACATATTTCTTACAGTTCTCTTATGTTTTCCTCAAGAATTGATCACTTAAAAATACTATTGTATTATTTTATCTCTCGCCTGTTTTTAATTTTCGAATAATGTAAACATTTAATCAAACAGTGATGAGCGCTTAGATGTAAAAATCCCATATTTAAATATGAATAAAAGAATCACCTTCATTTTCTGCAATACCCTCACACAACATGTCCTCCACATATTTTTATTCATGTAAGTTCTATAGAACCCATAATTAAATTACTCATCACGGAAGTCCTCCAGTTTTGATCTGCAGACGTGTACTCTGGTCTGATGTGAGTGGCTGTGTGATAAAGGGCAGTCACCACTATTTAAATTTAGTTTACTCTTCTTAGCACTCGCCTCTGAACTTAGTGATTCCATTTCCATTATTTATGTGGAATACTTTTTGCACATTTCATTTTGCACATTTTCATTTCATTTGCACATTTCTTCTTTTTTTTTTTTAACGAACTTCCAAATACTGCTTTTGTAAAACAGAGGCACAGATTTCTTGACATGCTGTAGCTTAGACCTTTGATTCTCCCTTGTAGGTGATGGGAAATCCTTAGTGTCGGATGAAATACCACCTTCACTAGTGCCAACCTTGCCTGTGCTCTCCTTTTCTCCATTGCCTCACTCATGCTCTGCCCTTGAATGGAATTAAAAAGTGAGCTAGTATTTCGGTGGGTATATTTTTTGCTTTGTGGAGGATGCAGAGGCACCAGTATTGCAGGAGCTCTAGAGTCAAGAAACCTGAGGTCTGGACCAGCAGGCTCCCTCCCTGCTAGACACGTCACCTTCAAATCTCTGTTTTTCACCTGTACATTGAGGGTTGTGTGTTCCAATTGCTTAGTTCTCTTTGAGTGTCAAGATTTTAAGATCCAGCAAATAGTAGATAGGCCCACCCCCTCTGTGTGACTGAGCAAGACATGGACTGGTAATCCACCTGCAGGTTAGGGACACGGCATGGTGCTTCCCGCTGGGACGCTGAGCTATATGCCTTTCCACTCAAGGCACCATATGCCTTACATGTCTTCTGGCTCTCGTAGTGATTCTGAAACCATATATGCAAGTCCCAAAAGTCACTGGCAAATGAAGCAAGGGCACGTTTAAGAAAGTGGGCCAGGTTTAGACTACACTTTCTGACCACTGGAGTTACTCCCACATACCACCAACCACCAGGTGTAACACCCCACTCCACTGAGAAGTTGTAATATAGCCGTTTAACACACCATCCAAAGCAAAATTCCCTAACTACTTAATTTTAGCCCCAGGTTCTCACTGGCCGAGTTCTTTTTAAACCATAATGACTACATTGCAGAACACCGATTAAATACACAGTTCTCTGCAAACACGGCTCTCACACAGTAACCTTATAAGTGATTGGTGCTCAGTGAAGGCTCTTATCCTCTGGATCATTGTTGATTAATGTGCGATTTTGAATACACGCATATGAATTCCTCAGCTCTCCTCTCAAATCTTTAGCCAGTTGTGGAACTCAAACATGCCTCAGGACCTCTCTAACACATGTGAGCACAGGTGCCTCCACGGAGAGATCTGGTGGGCAAGACACACCAACATGGAAGACTTCAGAACTCAGACTCATGCAGTAACCTCACATCGTCCTGTCTTCGTGACTGTGACATGTTTGTTTGTTTGTTTGTTTAAGATTTTATTTGTTTATTCATGACAGACACAGAGAGAGGCAGAGACACAGGCAGAAGGAGAAGCAGGCTCCCTGTAGGGACCCCGATGTGGGACTTGATCCCGGGACCCTGGATCACACCCTGAGCCAAAGGTGAGCTGCTTGCTCAACTGCTGAGCCACGCAGGTGTCCCTTGACATCGGTTTCTATAGGTGAGTTGATATAATTTCTGACACATGCCTCTTTATCAGGAAGCTGAAACTACAGAACAATGAAAGTAATTGTTTTTCATAGATTTCAGTGAAAAACAAAACCAGTTGGTTTCTACATTGCAGCATTTTGCTATAGTCAGACTTCAGGTTTGTAGTTGTGGTTGTGGCTGTGAACAGGGCACTTCAAAAAACACTTGGCTTTAAAGAACCTCTAATAGTTTCTAGATATATTTGCTTTTGGATAATTGACATGAAGTAACACAACTACTAAGTTCTCAGCTGTGCAGATGGTTTACCCAAGTCACGCACACAACGATTTACACCTATAAACCAGTTATAGACATGAGAAAAAAATGTGTGATTGCAAATTATGGCCCGATACAAACCATGTATTGGTGTTCCACACTTCTAGGAAAATGTGTTAAATCTGAAGTTGGGGAATGCCTGGGTGGCTCAGTGGTTGAGTGTATGCTTCTGGCTCAGGTCGTGATCCTGGAGTCCTAGGATGGAGTCCGGCATCGGACAGGGCGCCTGCTTCTCTCTCTGCCTGTGTCTCTGCCTGTCTCTCTGTGTCTCTCATAAATAAATAAATAAATAAATAAATAAATAAATAAATAAATAATAAATATTTAAAAAATAAATCTGAAATTGGATTATGAGTCTTGGTCTCACAGATTAAGGATCTTTCCCAAAGACACGGACCTGTAGAAACATTCACTTAGCATAAATAAAGCTTTAACTAGAAAGAGAACCTCACTGTCTAAGGCAGATGCTCCAAAAGGTGCATTCAAGTCATGTTGTATTGAAGGAATATAAAATTTCATATTTGCAAGTGACTAAATATATACCTGTCTTCCAAATGTCCATTGTGTTAGGGGTTTTTTTTTTTCTTTTTTCCTTTTTCCTTTTTCTTTTTTCTTTTTTTTTATACAATAAAAAACAGGTCCCAAGGAAACAAGTCTTCTCATCTCAGAGCATATGTTGTCGAAATCACCTGCTTGTTGGAGCTTGAAAGACCTGTATGTGTTTATGTTTAAAGGCATTTCCAACAGTCATCTTTTCAAATTAGAATAAAAGCACACCCTAAGAAGACCTCTTTGTCTTCATTAAGGTTTATTTCAGCGCTCAGCAAAGAGAGCAAGTTTGGCTCAGGTCCTTCTGCTGTCCCCACTGAAAGCAACAAATGCTGTTACCTATTTACCTGCTCTGTTCTCTCTCCCTGGGGACTAGCTGCTCAGTGTGGTTGGTGGCAGTGACCTCCCTGGGACCAACCAGGCCACTGAAGAAGCTGGACACCAGGCTAGCCTTGATGGAGAAGGTTAGGCAGATGTCTGGGCTCTTGGAGGCATGCCACGTGGCACGCAGCCCACGCTGTACACAGGAAATAAGATATTGTAAAATGTCCAGAGCTTTGTCTTCTCTCTGCAGAAGAAACCGCTCTTTATTTCTCCCCACCTCCTGCCTTACACATCCTTTTCCATCAGGAGATGAAACTTCACATCACATTGTTTATTGATGAACTAGATTTTTTTCATAAACACTTGACAGTATCAACTAACTTCATATTTTAAAGATGAGAATATTGATAAGGTCACACTTTACTCCCCATTTCTGGCTCTCACTCCACCACCCATATTAGAAAACTACTGTAAAATATAACACTTGAGAAGGACACATGAAGTGTGTTGTGCAGGTTACCTCTCTGTGTCTCCAGTACATCAGTTTTATTTTAAGGCCACAGTTTAGACATGGATAAATGTGTACTATTTCATTTGCTCTCCTTCCCTTTTGCACCAAGGATGTTTCTTCAAATTGGCTTTCCTTCTTTTTGAAGTACATTCTTTCAGAAATAATTTTAATAAAGATCTATTGGCAAAAACACTCTATATTTTGGGTGTGTGTGTGTGAAGGTCAGTCTTGTGCATGGTAGGGGCCCATACATTCTTTGTATATAAATGCCCAGTTGTCATAATTTGTTTAAAACCATACAAAGCTTGAAGGAGATTTTTTTCCCCGTTGGTGATCTGCAAGATTTGTGCTGCAGGTTGGGGCCCATAGGATAAGACAATCTGGTGTGGAGGTTAGCATCCAGGATGTTTATTAGGGAGTGCTCTGAGGTTGAATGTTTATCAGAGAAGGGAGAGGAGCAGGATTTGAGAGAGGAGTGAGTTGGGCTGTGATAGAGGTATGGTAAAACCCCAGCTTGGTCCCATGGGAGGCTCTGAGGCTGGGCCTGCATCACAGTTGATCTGAGGGTGGCCTTTACACCCTCCACATCAGACAGTCTTTGGTATAGACTGCCCCTGGAAGGGAGGCATGAGCATGCTGAGATGGTTGTCCATAGCAGAGAAATTCCAGAAGAGGCTGACAACTCTGGGAGGTCAACCAGCAGCACACCCATGGTCTGCGAGAGCAGGTCCTTTCGACCTGAGTGGAGACTTTGGGAGGGGCGTACAACCCAGTCTCTGACAAAACCACTATATGTAATGAAAAGCAAGTGTGAATTCATTTAAATGCATTGCTTGCTACATCCTGTGTTTTAGGGCTTGTGTACTTTATCAATTCTGGAAAATTCTTACTCATTGGCTTTAGAATATGACCTTCAAACGATTCTCTCTATTCACTCTTTCTGACATTAGAATTTTATTAATCCTTCTTTTTTCTGTCTCTGAACCTCAAAATCATACTTTCCTGTTGATTAAACATGTTCATTTTATATTGTGATTGATAATTCTTCTACCTGCCGTCCTGGCAGGCATGATTGTGCTGCTTGTTGTTTCTGCTTTTTCCCATAGGTGCTTCTTCCTTCTACGTTCTGTGATTTTTTATTGTGAGCTCAGATTCCTAGAAAATGTATTTGTGAGAACACTTTCATGCCTGGGTTTAAATTGCATTCCTCCAGAGAGGACTTGCATTTCCAGTGATGGTTAATAATTCTCCAGGCATATCACCTTTAAAAAATATTTTTGGGACACCAGGATGGCTCAGTCAATTAAGCATCTGCCTTCAGCTCAGGTCATGATCTCAGGGTCCTGGAGTCAAGTCCCAGGTCAGACTCCCTGCTCAGCAGGGCGTCTGCTTCTCCTTCTGCTCTTCCCCCCACCGCCCCCATCCTGCTCTCTCTCAAATAAATAAAATCTTTAAAAATATTTTTTTTTCTAGTTCACCCACCAAGGAAGTCACCTCAGGGAATCCCAGCTGTGTGAGACCATTTTTCTTCTTACTTTAGACCTGATGTCACTGCCATGGTTTTGCATCCTGTTCACTTGATAATGTCCATCTAAACCCTAATCTGAGCCACCATGGATCTGTAATTGTCTCTAGCATAATTCCTCAGAATTCTATCATTTTTTTATTTACAAAATACGCTTGAGAACCCTGTATTTCTGCATTTCTTCTGCTACCATTCCTCACTTTTTTACAAAGACAACTGCAATGTCCTCTTTATTGCCCTCTCCACTTTTAGTCACACCTTCCACCAATCTATTCCACACATTGCATCCAACACACTGATTCAGAAACACAAAATAGCATATTCATGTAACATTTTAATGACACAATCACACAATAAAATTAATTTTAAATAAATTCAAATAAATAAATAAATTCCAAAATTCTTACCACAATGTACAAAGGCCTTATTTCTCTGACCCTTGCCTACTTCAACCTCCCCACAGACCGTGTGTTCCAGATTCACTGGAATCTGTTGTGTTGATCAGAAAAGCCATGCTCCACATACTTCTGGGACTTTGCACCTGCTCTCCCCTCTGTATGAACAATAACGAAGATCATATCTGTAGATCAAATCTTATGTCACAAGATGTAAAACCCAGGGCACTCACTATGGTGCAACCAGGAGAAATGGGTTTTGATGGTGAGTCCTGATATGGCTGAGCCCCCCAGTAGACAGAAGACATCAGGTTCACAGTCCTGGGGTCCTCCTGCATGGCAGCCTCCCTGACTGCACTGACCCTCAGCACAGGGGTCGTCTCTGTATCCCCACCCTGTGAATCTTTGGCTCTGCCTGTTTGTGATACCCAACAGCCAGGATGGAAGAATTCAGTCACCTTTTAGTCATCATTCTTGAAGTACTTCAAGCCCAGTAAAACCTTGGCATTTCTTCTAGAATTGTGTGCTCTCCAAGACTCGTATGGTAGATCTTTTCCACCCAGGAGCAGTCAGCTTCACTGTCTGTTAGGACTACCTTGTTCAGCCCAATTTTCTCTATTATTGCCCCTGGACTTCTTGGCACTGAGCACAATGACACACATACGCATTGACTTAAATAGTAAGTGTAATTCTCAGTCTGAAAATGTGTGTATAGAAAATATTTATTTCATTTTTAAAAAGTTAACTTTTATTTTCTTCAAACAACTTAGTTTCACTGGAGATCCCCTGGGAGACTAGCTGAGTATGTACATGGGTTACCACCACACTCACCCTCAGCCCAGGTGCCTGCTTTCGCCTACCTGCTCTGGTCTCCAGGGGAGCCCCCCCACCCCCCAGTCTGCACTCAGGCGCAAAGGCCATCGGCACAGCTCTGTCTGCAGCCCACAGGCTTGCTGCACTCCCGGGGCCATGGCCCTGGGCCCCAGCTCTCCAGTTGGCCCAGGTCTGGGGTATAGTATTGGAGTGGGTCCTGAAGAGTCAGTTCAAGACTATCTCTTCATCTCCCCACCCAATGTTCTCCGCCGCCTAGATGGTCAGTGCAGCTCATGGGAAGGAACCGCGTGTGTGACACGAGACACACCTCCACCTGCCTCCTGTGAATCCACCCTGCAGGTTCTCTGCCCCTTCTTCGTCTCCTCCAGCTCAGGCGTGATTCATTAGACTGCCCATTGTTTAAGCTCCAGGGAAACAAGGATCAGAAAAGAAGTGGCTTGGAGCCTTTGTTTGGGTCCCAAAATAAAAATGTGCATTATGCAGACATGCATTTATGTTGTCTTTGGGGAGAAGTGTATATATGCAGGGTGGAGAAGCATATTTAACCCGCCAATCCACTAGGAGCTAATTTTTCTTTGTAGTATGATTTATTATTTTTTTTGTGGTATGACTTAAAAACAAAATCTATCTTGTTTGATTTGTTTTCCTTCAAAACTATTCCTTTAGAACTAGTTCTGAATATTTGCTCTGCTGGGTGGTAATATCTGTATAGGAAAACATCCCACCATAATAAATAGGGTGAACACATGTCAGTTGTGTAAGCTTCAGGCCTATATTCTGAACTCCATAAAAAAAAAATCCGTATTTTTCGGTCTGTACTCACAAATAAGGCACAAAAAGTAAAACACAGTCAAATGTCTATTATGTATAATGGGTCATAGTACAGACTAAGAAAGTCCAAAAGGTCGTGAACTTATTATCTCTTCAATCTACCTGTAACCACCCCCATTAGAAAGAAACCCCAGAAGATCAGAACTTAATTTTCCCACCATTTGAGAACCATGGCTGGCTGGAGGCCAAGCCCCAATATCCAAATGTATTACACTGGGTATATATTTGTTTTTAAATAATATGTCAATTGCTATGCCCACAGTGTATTTTTTAGAATTATTGGACTCCTAAATATATTTTAATCTCTGTTTGTGTTATTCAGATTACTTGTATGTTAAAATGTCCTCTTAGGTCTTCTCAACTGAGATTTAGAAAGGGAGATGCTTGTGGGGCTAGGGAAAGGTTCCGGACAGAGCCAGCATCTCCAGCTGCCTGGAAACTTTTCTCGAGTGCAGACCTAGAGCCTCTGCTGTGGGCAATAAACAGCGAGCATGCAGCACGCCCCCAGTCACCTGTACGTTCACAAATGTGTTTCCTCCTGTCAGTGGAGCACAACTTGGCATATTCTTAGAAATCTAGTGTCTTCAGCTTTGCAGTTAATGGAAATTCTACCCCACATCCTGCAAATAGATTGGCTTTGGGTATTCACTGATGATGCAAAATTTCATCACTTCCTTTGCTTTCATTGGTGGTTTAGTGCAAAGTTAGTTTTGAGTACACATAGGATGATTAGAAGCCATTTTAAACTGGAACATGTTTCCAGTTGGAAATATAGTGGACATCATAATTCAAAACTTACTTTCGAGTGACTTAGATAACATGAAAATGATTTTATTTTGTGGGGTGGGAGGCACATATAGCAGGAGAACAGCATGTTTAAGAAGCATTTCCCCTCTAATTTCTTATACTCTATCTTGGGCTTACGAATGTTTTTTGTTTTTCTGAAAACTCAGGACAAAAATCTCTATTGGTACTGAAACGAGACTTATAATAAAATAGAACAGGTGTAAGTTTTGACACGTTCAATTGCAGACACGTTTCTCCTTCCTGGTGTCCAAACTTTAGCAGGATCCTTTGTTGTACAATGAAAGATGGGTAAAGCCCACTATTTTGTAAGCATGTGCACATCCAGACCCTTCATAATATTAGTTAAAATCAATGTGCTGCTTTTTTAATTATTGCTCATGGTACAAAGCAGGGAAGGCTCATTTAGGAATGGATCAATATTGGAAAGGGATTGGTGGGTGGCAGAGCAGTACATCAGGCTGCTTGATGTAAAAATCATTGGGTCTGTGCTGTGGTGGTTTAGGGTTATCGGTCTGCTTAGCCTCCAGCTGGCTGGGGGGCAAAGTAATAGGTAGACCTTCCAGGAAGCGGCGCTTCTTGCCGGGTGCTCCTGAAGGAGCCGCTAGCTGGCATACAGCATCATACACATCTTTAGAAAAGAGATGATTAAGGACACTTGCCTCTGCCTGGTGTATTGATCACATGTAGCAAAATTTGGGCTGTAGCAGAGAAGGCATTTTCTTTATTCTTCTTTGGGCAGCTATCTTTAAAAAAAAAAAACTCCTGTTTTGATGAACGGTTAGATAATATACCGCGCTGGGTGCCACCTAAGTGTGCAAACGTGTAGCCAGCTCTGCTGTAGAGGCGTTTGTAAGAGAAGAACAAGGAAGGGGGTGGGGGGCCGTGTGTGACCTCAGGGGTGCTGTGGAGCCAGGTCCCATCCACACCATCTGGAATTCCTAATTCCTGCTTTTATCTCGTGTGTTGTTGAAAGCATTCTGAGGGAAACAGAAAGAACACTGAGTAAACTTACAAGCTTTCACATCTCCAATTCTGCAAAGTCCACAATGCAGCTTTTTTGAAATCTGCCCATATCAACAAGTGCATATATTCTAGTGAGACCATTCGACTGAGTCATTGGTGATAGTCCATCACATCAGAGAAGGGGATGATGCCGCATTTTTACCTGCTTTGATTATTATTGTTTTAAATTAGTGACATATGTTTTAGGGAATGATTTATTAGTTCATTAGACTCTGTGTGCAGAAGGATGAGGTGTTGCTTTGACATGTGGAGAAAGGAGGCAGGGCGTAAAGGAGAGGCCACTGTCAGGCTCAGCGAGGGTCACTTTATGGTGACAGAGCTGCATTCAGGGAGATGCTCCCCTTCCATTCATGTCCAGCCGTTGGAAGCTGCAGAGCCAGGCGGGGCCTTGGTGCTGTGTCTGAAGGCTATTCACCTGGGTGGGTACTGGCCCTCCTCCCAAGTCCACCCAGGCTATGCTCACCCATCGACGGGATTGATTTCCGGTCACCACTGACCCAGGCTTGATTGGCAAACCTCCTATTTTTTTACATTTTAATGATCGTGTGCTGTTTATTTTAATTTATTTTTCCTTGACTAATCATTTGGGTGATCAAATAGTCTGATGTTGACTTCTGGCCGATATCATAAGTAATTTTTGAAAAATTACATAAAAATACATAATCACAAGTTGCACAAATAATACATAATCACAAATATACAAATTATACAATCACAAGTTACACAAATAATACACAATCACAAATTAAACAATCACATACACGTAAGCAATATTCGGAATGTCTAGTGAAAACATCAACATGTTGTATTTTATGATTTTTCATTAAGCAGTGAAATGCAGAGATGATTTATATCAGCCTTGGAAAAAATATAAATGAAAACATAAAAGAAAAAGAAACAAACAAACACTAGAGTAAAAATTGACCAGCCATCCTCCTTTAAGGGACTCTAACATATGGCATAAAATACAAAAGTTGAATGCATACATTAATTGAAACCTGGTTCATCAGTTTAAAAAGGATTCTTTGTCTTTCAGAATACTCACAATGCATTGAAGTGCTGAGCTACTCAACTGCATGTGGCTTTTGTGTTGAAAATGGGTCTTCTGTTCGTCTCTCTCCATTTCTTTTCTCTGTCTCCATCTGTCTCTGTTTCTCTCTTTCTAATTCTTCCTCTCGTTTTTCTCTCTGTTGCAGCTGTATTTATTTTGATTTATCTATTTTATCTTAGGTGCCAATTCTCTTTCCCTTTCATGTATGCAATCTTTCTTTTCCTTGTAATTCATAGAAAAATGCACTTCAGGGAATGAGTTAACACTTGTTTGAATGACTTCTCAGCCCAAACCTCAGGTCAACCGACTCACTGCACAGTGATGAAATTTTGACCTATCTTTTTCTTAGAAATATTTTCACAAATACCAGGTATTCTATTAGGATCTGTTCCAAGCAAAGGCAAAATACCTAAGAGTCACCAAATTCTTATAACAGCTTGACGGGAAAATATTTCCATTTAGTTGAGTTTACATACTGGAAAATAAAAGGATAAAAATATCATTATATTCATGATAGGTTTTGAAATAAAACAACCAAACAGAGTGAAAGAGGCATAATTTTGTGAATCAGATGATATTATTATTGTAACAAATTTAAAACTTTCAAAAATTAAATAAGATCATTTATACATGACATATTTGCAAAATTAATTACCTATCATCCAACATTTATTGGATGTAAACTACCAATAAAGCCTTGTAGTACTTATATTTCCAATTATCTGCTGGACTAAGATAATATAAAAATATTCCTACTACAGACCCCTATAAATGTTAGATAAAATTCCAGACAATATTATTTTAATTTTAATGCCAATCTTACAAAAATAAAAGAGGCTTCCCAATTGCTAGCAAGAAAAAAGAATTAGAAATAAAGTCCTCAGTATGAGAGTTGGTGCTGGAACCCTTGGTGGTGGGAGTAGTGGTGGTGGTAATGGTAGTGGTAGTGATGGTGGAGGTGGAGGTATACATGATGGTGGAGGCGGTGATGGTGGAGATGGAAGCAGAGGTTATGGTGGAAGTAGTGATGGTGGGGATGGAGATAGGCATGATGGTGGAGGTAGTGACAGTGGGAATGGAGGCAGAGGTGATGGTGGAGGTGGTGGTGGTAAAAGTGGTTATTATACAGTTTTCTTTGTGGAGATACAAATGATAAAGTCTTTGGCATGCTTAGATAGGGAGTTGGAACTGAGGTGATTCCATCTGCCAGAACCTTTAAAAGTTTATAATTTATGTTGGCTAGGAAAAAATACAACAAGTGACTCAGGAAACCATAAGGGAGTTTTCTGCCCCTTCCAGGCTGTGGGTGAAGATTAAACAAAGCATACCACTGGAAATTGGAATCCATGGATTGGAATTTCTTATAGATTGGCTGTTTGTATTTTTCTACTCACTAACCTGAGAAAATATCATGATAAATGAAACTTTCTGAGATGCATTTTCACAATCCACATTGTAAGTAATTAGTGCAGAATAAAGTAGACCCTTCAGACATAAAATTACAGCCAAAATTGAAAAATTCACTAGAGACCAATAAAATATAGCAAGTTCTTAGCAGATAAAACCAACAACATTAAAAACCCACAAAAGAGTTCTCAATAATATAATAAGAAGAAAATAAATTTAAAATAACTGTTCAAAAAAATAAATAAAAAAAAAAACTGTTCAGAGACAATTTTATTTCTGTTGCTTTTACTCAACATAGTCCTAGAGGTTCTAGTCAAGAAAAGAAATAAGAGTCATCCCTGTGAGAACCATGAAGTAAAACTTTAAAGACAGCATGATCATGTATGTAGAAAACCTAGTGGAGTTTACCAATAAGTAATGGGAATGGACAAATCATTTTTGTACAGTTGTAGGATACAAGATCAATATACAAAAACTCATTGATTTTCTATATACTAGCAATGAACAATTAGAAAATGAAATAAAAAATATGCTTTACAATAATATCAATAAAATTCTTAGGGAATTTGACCAAAGGTGCTTAATTCTTGTGCACTGAAAAAGTTTTTGAGAAAAATTATATAAGATTTAAATAAATGGAGTTACACAATTATTGTGTATCAGAAGATTCAATTCAGTTAAGATGTTGATTCTCCTCAATCATTTTATAGATTGAACACATTCCCAGTCAAAATCCCAACTAGCCTTTTGTAGAAATTGTTAAGCTGATTCTAAAATCCATATGGAAATGCATAGGCCCTAGAACTACCAAGCACACTTTTAAAGAGAAGAACAAAGTTGAAATGCCAACATTAACTCATTTCAAGTCTCATTATAAAGCTGTATTAATCAAATGTACCATTTCTGTCAACACAAATAATCACTAGAGCAGAATACTTGCACCATATAAAAAAAATAACTGTAAATGAATCATAGACCTAACACTTAATATTCTAAACCTTCTAGAAGAAAACAGCAGATAATCTTGCACCTTGTGTTAAGCAAATATTTCATAGATATTATACCAAAAGCACAATCCATACCAGAAAAAAAAATTGATTTCCTCAAAATTGAGAATTTTTTTCTTTTTGAAAGGTAATGCTAAGAAGCTAAAAAAGAAACCAAGCCATAGATAGGAGAAAATATTTGCAAACAAACATCATATAAATACATACATATATGTATATATATTCATTTACATGCAAATGTATATATGAGAATATTAAAAATTCTGAGAACTTAATAATGGGAAAACAACCTAATTTTTAAGCAGGCAAAAGACTTGAATAGAAACTTCATTAAAGAAGATAAACATAAGACAAAGACAAATCAGCACATGAAAAGATGTTTCATGTCACGAGCCATTATATACACGCAACCCCAACGATAAGGAAATCCCACGACACAGCTGTTAGAATGGACAAAATGGAAAGGTTGACTGTACCAAGTGTTAGTGAGGACAGAGGGGCTGACACTCTCGAACGCTCATGTTGGAACACAACCAGGTGCGCCCACTTTGGAAAATAGTATGGAGGCTTCTTAAAAATGAAAGCAAACAAACGAACAAACAAAAATGAAAGCAAACATGCATAATCTGATTCACTTATTTACTCCAGAGAAAATAAAAGCCTTTTCCTTTCCACGTGCACACACAAATATTTGCACATAAATGTTCATTCATAGCAGCTTTATTCGTTATAGCCTCAAAGTGAAAACTACCCGAATGTCCACTGAAGGGCCATACATCTGTATGACCAATTGTCACTTATGGTTGATTCATCATTATGGACGAATCTTAAAATAATTATGCTGAGTGAAAAAGAAGCCACACACCAAGAGTGCATACCTCTATCCTTCTCCCTATCCACTTTCACAAATACCTGTAAACATCGTGACTTAAAACAATACAAATGTATAATCTTATGGTCCTGTAGGTTAGAAGCCCACAGTGGGCCTCACTGTGATAAAACCCAGGTGTCCGCAGAATTGCTGTCTCCTGGAGGTGATGGGAGAGAACCTGTTCTTGCCTCTTTAGAGGCCAAAGCATTCCTTGGCTTGCAGGCCACATCACACCTTCTCTGACCCTTGTAGGGATCCTGTGAGGACACTAGGCCCATCTAGATCACTCAGGATCCCTCCCCATCTCACAGCTCTTAACTTCATAACATCTACAAAGTCCCTGTCACCATGGTAAGTGACCTGGTCACATGTTCTGGGGATTTCTTTGAGGGCCATTCTATCCACCACAAAACTACATGCCCATTTATATATAATTCTAGAAAGTGCAGATGAATCTGTAGTGATAGCAGAGCTGTGGTTGTCTGGCACTGGGGAGCAGGTGCAGAGGAGCAGTGGGAGGATGGAAAGGGGGACCCTGGGGGGTGGTCACTGTGCTCCATGCCTGGATAGCAGCTATGCCTTCACGGGCACCAAAACTTCCCACATCAACCTTGTATTTATTGTCTATCAATGACATCTCAAAAAATGTAAAATAAGTGCATCTGGTATAATTCATCAGAAAATTTAATGAATTAATAAGCTTTCAGGGAAATAAATATGACAGAGGAAATAATAAAAGCTTCTAGGAGTAAGTAAATTAATAAAAACTGAATAAAAATTTCAATGGTGAGATTAAATATCAAATAAGGGAAATCTCAAAAGACAATCAAGAACTTCAAACTGCGATGTAAAGGCATTTCCTTGTAGACAGAACACAGGGGAGAAAATACCAACAAGACAAGGGCTTAAAAATATGTAGTGGGAGGAGGCCAAAGTCCCATTTCTGGCCAAAATGTGGGATGAGAGAGAATGAGGTGACATTCGGATGCATAAAGGTTGTAGGTCTGAGATTCAGGAAGTGTGATAAGCCCACAGAAAGATCGAGAAAGTAGATCCACAGCAAGACTTGTCAGGAAAAACTACCGGAGCTCAAGATCAGTAGTAAAACCATAAGCATTCAGGGAGGACAGGGTGGGGACAGGACAGAGAGGCACGCATCACTCCACAGGAGGCACGGCCGTGGGCTGTAGAGCAGCAGTTCAACCCCCCAGGAAGAATTCTATATCTCATTCAAAGAGAAATGAAGAAACTAGAAAACCAATCACAGAGAGCCTGAGAGAATGCATTCCCCGCACGTGGATGGAGCAACGAGTAAGGATGTGGTTCACGAGAAGGGACAGGATCCCGGGTGGGGTGTTAGGGGTTCGTGGAGAAGTGGGGACATGGTTGCCGGTACCTCTGGGAGTGGAACCGCTGTGATGCCAACAGTACAAATAAATGACAGAAGCAGTGACCATGCTCGTGAACATCCAAACAGTAGAGAACAGAAATACTAAACAGGTGGCATACTGTAAGAAAGGATTTCAGAGAGAAATCAGGCTGATTGCCTTGCAGGAAAATAAAGACATTAATTTTAGATTTTGCTAATCATGAATGCACGAGAATGCTATTTGTTACTTCTAAAGATTACAAAAATGATTAGTTTTCCAAGAGTAGAAGGAAAAGGAAGAGCACGGTCACCCAAAAGAAAGAAGAAGGAATGCAAAGAAACAAAGGCAGAGAAAAGTAAATAAAAGCATTATTTCAAATAAGAAAATTAGAAGAAGCTCTACTGTATTCATTGCAGCAGATGGAAAGGGACTCAGGTCACCAACTGATAAGATTGACTCTCAGATTGGACTTTTTTTAAAGTTCAGCTCTGTGCTATTTGTGAGAGATGATATAAAGTGCAATGACCCAGAACATCTGATGGGGAAGGAAAGTGAGCGTCCGTGCTCATCATAACCATGTTACTACCACAGAGTAGACATTAAGAAAGGAAGACATTACGTAACGCTGGCAGGTTTTAGCAAAGGACTTCATAAGATCCATGCAATCTGATCAGCTTTGGATCTAAGCTCACAGCTCAAAATATAAATATTAAAAGCAGCCAGAATTGCACAAAGAAACTGATAAAAAAAAATGACCAACGTATCCAATTTCTACAATGCAGGTGAACAATAATTATTAAAAAAAATAAAGACTTAGATGCAAACTTTAGAATAAAAGAAAGAGCATTGATGAGCCCAGTAACCAAGCCAAGAAGTTCAAATGATGACAGACTCATCCTGAAAGGATAAAAGTAAGAAATAATTAACCTAAGAAGAGAGTATGATTCAATAGGGAACAGAGATAAAATAGAGAGGTCAATGTTATTAAAACCTGGTTGTGTAAAACAAGTAATAAAATGGGCAAGTTTAGGAAAAGTGAGAAAGGGCCACAAACATATATTAATATTTATATTTCTGTGTGAGAAGGGAGTACGTGATGCATATTGTTTGGAATATCAAGGGAGCAATACTGGGAAGTTTTAAAGATTATAAGAAAATGTTATAATTCTATGCTATGAATTAATTATACATTCATAAATAAATTTGTATATTCTCTCTCTACAAAGATACTTACATATACCTTATAGCTTTTAATATATATATAAACTTCATATATAAAGATGTTTATATATTAAAATGGAACCTTATATATGTAAAACATCAGTCAGCATACATATGTTGAGCATCATTTTCATGTAACAATTTGTATATATTTTAAGGAAAACTGGACATTCACAGAACTGACTCAAGCAAAGTCAGATTTCTGGTTTTCTGTAAGTTTAAAATGTTTTATACTTAAGTGTATTAAGTTACTGTGAATGATTATTTAAATTATTATTTAAAAAATGACCAGCGCTTTTTGCAGGAATGGTGTGCAGTTATCACATGGATTCCTGAGATTAGAGTGGAGTAACTGGACACCAGGGGATATGGAGGAGTCCCAAAGATGCTGCCCTAAATGGTGGGGGTTGGTAAGTCAAGGGTGGGAGGGTGGAGGAACAGGACATGAGTCCAGAACGAAAGGACCTGGAGCCCCTGTGAGGCCACAGGTCGTTCTGTTGTGGGGCAAAGTGTTATCCGCGGTCACTTTGAGAGACAAACCTGGAATGTGGTCCCTCCCTGTGGGTTCTACGTGCTGAAGAATGCAGGATGGGGGCTCCTGCTGCCCTGAGGGGCCAGTGGGGAGTTGCAGACACAGGACATGGCACCTCCTGCCCAGCTTGCACGCTCCCTTTGGGCCTGCCTGCCTCGCTGCCTGTCCGCCTAGGTCTGCGCTGGGAAGATCTGCATGTCCTGTGATGTTGCCTGGAGTGTGTCCCCGGGGTGATTTCAGTCTCCTACCTGGACACACGTCACCTGTCTCCCTCCTGCCTGCACAGCCACCTGTGGTCCCAGTCCCACTCCCAGCCCTGCTTGGAGCAGCCCTAGTTTACATCCCATGTCTACAGCAACCCCCCAACTAGACTGTTAGCATTGTGCTGACCCACAAGCAGTGCAAAGTCCTGGAATAAGTTGTCCAAGTCACTCAAGGATTCAGAGGCAAGGTTTGAAACCAGCCCATCTGGGGTCCAGGGCCTGCGTGCTTGAACGGGAGACAATACCATTGATCCCGGCCTTAAGTAAGCACCACACTAACTGGTGTGCTTCCTTATTGTTATTTATTTTTTTTTTTTCATTTTAGTACATCATGGAACTTCCAGAGCAAGTTTGTTAGGCTGCTGCTTAGCAGTTCTGGCTGAAAGGGGAAAATGTGAGTCCCCAAAGAAAGAGTGAGCTTGCTTTGTGTCAGTTTGATGTCACACTTGTATCACACGCCCAGCACTGGGGGCCTGAGCTCTGTCACCATCGCTCGGGCCACCCACAGACTGAGGACATGCATTCCATTATAAGGAGCAAATCCTGTTTTAAGCATGTTGAGGGAGTACGTTCTCCTTATGACCACATACTAGGAAAATAAAAAGAAATAGCTGAAGCTGGGACACTTTGAGAGACAAAATAAATAGCAGAGCTTTGCATTACAGCTGAGGTGTAAAGTGAATATCTAAGAGTCCATGGGGATAAAAAATAATAATAATACACTAATACTGGAGGGAGAGGAGACACATATCACCCGCAAAAGAATTCTGAATATTGTGGGTCGGCACTGTGTCCAAAGGAGGTGGGAATTAAATCCCTACTTCTCGGATATGGGCTGTGTATGCCGACTCTTTTCTAAATAGTACAATAGTAAGGACAAAAATCAGTAGTTTTACAATGGAGAAGCCTGACCTCAGCCTGGTGATGCGGGTCCCACCACCAGTGATAAGGCAGGTTTGGGGGGATATGGTGAGAGTGGCACTTCTCTGCCGCGGCCTTCCTCCCCAATCCTGTAAATCCTAATCCCATGGAAGGTCATCCTGTGTTTTACATGACCAGTGCTCCCCAAAACCCCCAAGGTCGTCAGACACGAGGGAAGTCACAGATGCTCCCACAGCCCGGAGGAATCTCAGGGAGTGTGGTGGCTGAATGTAATGTGGGATCCTGTTTGGGATCCTGGGTCAGAAGAAGGATTTTAGGTAAAAACTAAGGAAATCTGAAGAAAAAAAAAGTAGGGACGTTGGCTAATGACAGTATATCGATATTGGTTCCTAATAGTAACAAACCTGTCACACTCAAGCGAGATGCTCTGATGGGGTCACGTAGGTCCAGATACGTGGGAACTCCACCAGCTTCTGGATTTCCCTTTAAATCTAAAACTGAAAAAAAAAATAAATAAAAATAAATCTAAAACTGTTCTGAAACATAAAGTCCGTCAAAGATGAAGGACAACAATGCGCTGCCCGGCAAATCACGGCACTTTAGGGCTCGCCTTAGAGCCGCCGCCACTAAAAGCAGCCCTTTTGTTTCATCTTAATTTTATCTCATTTCATAGAATTGGTTGGGAAAGGCGCACTGCTAACTTTATTTGTTCGGCAGTTTTAACAATGGCTGAGTAAATTTTTAAATCTGGTTTTAAAACATTACTCCCTGGTGGACATCGCCTACACCAGCTGCCATCTGAAAATGAATTTTCCCAGCTTAGTTTTAAACACCTAGAAAATGGGAGTTTATAATGAAAGTGCTGACCATACCTGCATCGGAGCAGGGTGAGCGCGGCTGTGATTTATAATGTCAGCCCATATTCCGAGCACTTTCTCCATGCACTGTGCTCTGCACAAATAGCAAAGGAAGTACTGTGGTGAATTATTGTGCAATTAATCATTTGACCATGAGGGATTCATTTACTAATTAAAAACGCAAAAAGAGTAAATTGAAATAACCAGTGACTACTAAATCACGTCTTCTGGAGCGTCGGCCGCATTGCAATAAATCATAGTGAATCGGTCAGAGTCGTTTGGATACCTGTCCTTCAAGACTGCCTGCACTGCCCTCGGGTGCACCCGGATGCGCCCCATGTGCACGGTGGTCTACACACACAGGGACGCCCGCCCGCCTGTGTATCTCCACGTCTCCAGGCTACAAGTCTGGATTTCAAAAACTAAAAATAGTCAAAGAAAAGCAACACTTGTCACGAAAAATAATATTTAATTTAGTATGAAATACAGGGAGGCACTGGCATTCTATGTGAGTATGGGGCGCCCTGCCGCTTCTTATCTTGTGACTCACACCTTGGTACCTACACTTGATGCCTTGACAAGTTCCACATGCTCGCTCACTTGTTTCCTGTGCACCTTCCTATGTCCTTAAACTACCCTCTCTGACCATTCACGTGGGTTTCCAGGCCATGTGGCAAAACAGATGCACAAAACTCTACAATTTCCAGCATAATTTTGGGATTTCCTCATGAGGAATTTATTGAGGTGACAAAGGGAGTCAGTGCCCCCCCACCCCCCTGAGGCTGGTCTTGATGAAACCCTCTCGGATGTTCTCGCTTAGTTCCCTTCTTCCAACAATGAGAGGTGGGACAATGAGGAAAGCTGGACCAAATTTCCTAATGTGGTTCCCTTGCAGGATGCTCTCCCTGGAACAGTGAAGATGGGGACAGGACAAGAGATCCTAGAGACCTAATGAGGGTATGGTGGGCATCACAGGATGGCGATGCAGAGCGCCGCCAGGTATGTGAGATGTTTGAAGTGTGGAGGGAAGAAATGTCCCGTAACAAGGAGGCGGGGAGGGACGGGCCACCACCGTGTGAGCGCTGGCTCCCACGCGAAGCTGGGGTTGGGCTCTCCTGAGCCCCATCACTCACACTCGCCTGCATTTTCTCCTCACTGAGGAATGTGGGCAATGCCCGAAAGACGTCTGTCTGCTGCTTACCTGTGCAGCTAGAGGAGCAGTGTGCGGCCAGGGACACGCATCATGGGTCATGTCTCCCAGGCTCCGAGCAAGAATCTATGCTCCACAAGGACAGAGGCCACCAGCCACCTGGGCCTTCAGCAAATGTGTGTCGGGTACTTGCTGCGTGCCAGGTGCTGATGCAGGAGCTACGGTGATCCTAGTCCTGGCAGACCCGGCTTCCGGTCTCTTCATCTGCTTGATCGTCGAAGGCAGAGACGGAAATACAGCCACGATAGATCATAGACAGCCGAGAGGGAGAGTCAACGGACAGATGATAACTGGATGACAGATACATAGACGGAGGGGAGATGGGTCGGGCCTCACATACATAGATGATCAATAGGTAAAGTGATCAGATGCTCAGAAAGCCAGGAAAGCTTTATTATCTGATAATACAATTTTGTTTTCCTTGCAAAGGGGTTAATTGTGCAGACACTTGTGGGAGTAACTGTAAATATGCTAATGGTTAACCAGCTTCTTGTGGAGCTAGATAGCTGCGGTCTGGGACTCGCCTCCGCGAGGCCACACTGGCCATGGGCATGGGGACCTGTGCTCTCCGACGGCACGGGCACCCCCTGCACAAGGCATAGCCTAGGAGGCATCCCCACCCTGGAGCCCCTCCAGGACTGAAGCAGAGGGTCCCTGTCCCTTCGTCCTCTCTGTCCTGTATCCTCTAGAGCTCACGCCCCTGGTTCTCCCACCTCTGCCCCAATTTTACCTTTTTCCTCATTAACCATCTCCCCTTCCCTTCTGCATGCTTTGCAGCAGCACTTGGCCATTGCTACGGCCTGGTCTTAAGTGCCTGTCTGGGTGCTGAGTGCCCCTGCATGCACAGGTCCCTGGTGTTAGGTGAAGGGGTGGGTAGATGGGACACCAGGAGAGCTGTGGACACAATGCCCTGAGACTTAGAAAAAGTCTTTGATAAGGTTTAATACCAAACATTACGAAACGTCTATGCCTCACGGGACCGTGGACTGACTTTCGTGGATTCCTGGAGACCCTGCTTGGATTAATGTCCCCTAACAGCTTTGTATATGATCTGAAGATGCAAGTGAACGATTTTGGTTTGTTTTGTTTGTCTTAGTTTCTAAGTGACACTCTTCCCTTCCAGGAAGCACTCCGTGATTAAGAAACACTAAATCAGAGTCTGGAAACCTGCATTCTAGTTTGAGAGTCTCTCTGCTGAGGGGAGATGGAGTCAATCCTCTCAGCAGATGCTATCAGTTCGTACCTGCAAGATGGAACCATGACCTGTGTTTGGCAGGCTGACCACCCCTCTGCAGGTGGACCACGTGCTCTGGGTCCCTGTGTGTCCAGCCTCGCCTGTGGCCGGGTGACTGCCAGAGGTTACAAGCCCCAGGGAGGCTTCAGCATCAGCAGCCAGCATCCCGCACCTCTGACCTCCACACCCTACCGCTGGATCCTAAGACCATCCTAAAACCACTGCCTCAGATGTCTCCTCCTCCAGTCAATAACAACTAAACAAATTTCCCTAATTCACCTTCTGCTTCAGTTCGAGACACCTTGCTACCCCCAAATGACACGTGAGATGTGACACTGGACTGGTCAAACCACCCTGTTTTCTCTTGGTGTTTACCATCGTTCTACAGCACCTGAGTGTGAATGTATGTTTGATAACATAATGTGATATGTGTTCTTATCATATTTATATTTGATAAGATAATGTGTTCGGTAACCTTTCCATATGTTGTATAAAGATATTTGGGTCCTCGGCTCAGGCCTTAAAGGGAGACATCAGCTGTTCGTCCGCAAGTACCACGTGGTGGACCCTCGCGCTGACACGTCTGATGCCTTCCCACTCACAGGCACTCACGCCACACTTGCCATGCACATGTCGTGGGCACAAGATCGGGGGCCCCAATCCCAGAACCTCACCACCACAGGAGCAAGAGGGAACACGACTGTCACAAGATAGGTGACAAGCGCTTTCCTAGAGGCCCAGGGGCAACGTGACCTGTATAAGATCCAGGACTGAAGAGAGCTTCTCCAGTTGTGTTGAAGACATGCATGAAGGGGTGGGTGGTAGTGGTTCAACCCCTGAGCCACCCAGGTGCCCCTGAAAGAAGTTTTTTAACATGAGCACAGGGCACAGGTATACCTGAAGACACAGTGTCCCATGGCATAAACAGTGATGGCTGGTGCCAGAAAGAGCATCCTTTGAGGGAGCAAAGAGCAGGGGACACAGGTGGGGGTGACAGGTGCAGAGGCGGGGTCCAAGGCCAGTCCATGCACTCTACCTCGCCATGATGCTGGGGAGGGACGCCACATGGACACAGTGATAGGAGCGTGGTGTGCCCGCTCTTCCACAGTGTCTGATGTTTGATGATGCCGGAAAATATTGCCCAGGGAAAAGATATCCAGGCTCCTCGGTGTGAACAGGTCTGCTTAAGAGTAGAGTGTACTTCAGTGCGGTTCAGGTAACATGACCAAAAAGTGAGCCGTGTCGTGTTGTATTGCTTTATTTATTTTTTATATAAATTTATTTTTTAATGGTGTTCAATTTGCCAACATATAGAATAACACCCAGTGCTCATCCCATCAAGTGCCCCCTCAGTGCCCGTCACCCATTGACCCTCACCCCCCGCCCACCTCCCCTTCCACCACCCCTAGTTCGTTTCCCAGGGTTAGGAGTCTCTCATGTTCTGTCTCCCTTTCTGATATTTCCCACTCATTTTTTCTCCTTTCCCCTTTATTCTCTTTCACTATTTTTTATATTCCCCAAATGAATGAGACCATATAATGTTTGTCCTTCTCCGATTGACTTATTTCACTCAGCATAATACCCTCCAGTTCCATCCACGTCGAAGCAAATGGTGGGTATTTGTCGTTTCTAATGGCTGAGTAATATTCCATTGTATACATAAACCACAACTTATTTATCCATTCATCTTTCGATGGACACCGAGGCTCCTTCCACAGTTTGGCTATTGTGGACATTGCTGCTAGAAACATCGGGGTGCAGGTGTCCCAGTGTTTCACTGCATCTGTATCTTTGGGGTAAATCCCCAGCAGTGCAATTGCTGGGTCGTAGGGCAGGTCTATTTTTAACTCTTTGAGGAACCTCCACACAGTTTTCCAGAGTGGCTGCACCAGTTCACATTCCCACCAACAGTGCAAGAGGGTTCCCCTTTCTCCACATCCTCTCCAACATTTGTGGTTTCCTGCTTTGTTAGTTTTCCCCATTCTCACTGGTGTGAGGTGGTATCTCATTGTGGTTTTGATTTGTATTTCCGTGTTGTGTTGCTTTAGCTGAAATTCCTGTTGGAAAAGAATTGAACCAAGATCATATCACCAGGAAGTAAATCTATGGCATCTAACAAAAAGCAGACGGAGAAGCAGACGGAGCCCTGTTACAGGTACAGGTGAGTTAAAGCAACTTCTCCTGCTTGTTTGTCTCCTAGTGCTCTTCACCATCATGTGTGTGATGTGCCCGACTCACGTGCTGCCAGCCTTCTTCCCACTAGAACCTAAGAGTCTTGAGGACCAGGACTTCTGTCCCTTGTTCCCAGCTGTGTCCCAAACGTAGAGAAACATGCTGTAACAAATATTTGTGAAATGGGTTAGTTCTTTTGTAAAAGGTTTCAATAGTGCTGTGCATTCATTTGCATGGAAGGACTTTCATTTGTAAATGGTGGTAGGCTTGCTGGTGGAATGATAAAGCACATTAAAAAAATAAATGATGGGTGAACAGAAATTTCTCCAAAGAAGACCTACACATGGCCAATTGCACACGAGAAAATGCTCCACATCACTTGCCATCAGGGAAATACAAATCAAAACCACAATGAGATACCACCTCACACCAGTGAGAATGGGGAAAACTAACAAGGCAGGAAACCACAAATGTTGGAGAGGATGTGGAGAAAGGGGAACCCTCTTGCACTGTTGGTGGGAATGTGAACTGGTGCAGCCACTCTGGAAAACTGTGTGGAGGTTCCTCAAAGAGTTAAAAATAGACCTGCCCTATGACCCAGCAATTGCACTGTTGGGGATTTACCCCAAAGATACAGATGCAGTGAAACACGGGGACACCTGCACCCCAATGTTTCTAGCAGCAATGTCCACAATAGCCAAACTGTAGAAGGAGCTACAATGTCCTTCGACAGATGAATGGATAAAGAAGATGTGGTCTATATATACAATGGGATATTTCTCAGCCACCAGAAAGGACAAAACCCACCATATGCTTCGACATGGATGGAACTGGAGGGTATGATGCTGAGTGAAGTAAGTCCATCACAGAAGGACAATCATCACATGGTTTCACTCATACATGAAATATAAGAAATAGTGAAAGGGATTATAAGGGAAAGGAGGGAAAATGAATGGGAAAAATTAGACAGGGAGACAAACGATAAGAGACTCCTAACTCTGGGAAAAAAACATAGGGTTGTGGAAGGGGAGGTGGGCTGGGGGATGGGGTGGCTGGGTGATGGGGACTGAGAAGGGCACTTGATGGGATGAGCACTGGGGGTTATATGTTGGCAAGTTGAATTTAAATTTAAAAAATATTTTAAAAATTTAAAAAGTAAATGATGGGGCACCTGGGTGGCTTAGTAGTTGAGTGTCTGCCTTGGCTTAGGTAGAGATCCCGGGATCCCAGGATCAAAACCCACACTGGGCTCCCTGCAGGGAGCCTGCTTCTCCCTCTGCCTGTTTCTCTGCCTCTCTCTGTGTCTCTCATGAATAAGATCTTTAATAAATAAATAGATAAATGAATTAAGGAACAACCCTCACTTCCTGGACTCAAAATCTAGCAAAGGCCGAGATTATCCGAATAAGTCTATTATGACACAGACAGAAAGGGTGAATGGCAGAGGATCCTTAGAGCTGTCCATGTCCACGGCCGAGTATGTGGAACAGAGCACTGACTGGCCACTACTTATCGTGATGTTATAATAAATACTCTGAAGAATAGCATAAATAAAGCAACAGCAGGGAAAGGCATATTCCAGTGTTCAGCTCAGATTATTCAGGATATTTACACGTGGTCAGCAAACAGATCTATGGGTCAGAAAATTGAGGGGCACCTGGGTGGTTCAGTAGGTGAAGCATCTGCCTTCGTCTCAGGTCGTGACCTGGGTTCCTGGGATTGAGCCCCACATCGAGCTCCCTGCTCTTGGAGGAATCTCCTTCTCCCTCTCCTCTGCCCCTCCCCCTACTCATGCTCTCTCTCTCTCTCTCTCTCTCTCTATTTCAAATAAATAAAGTCTTTTTTTTAAAAAGTAAATTCTTTATCAGCCTAGCTAGTTGGTAGGATTTTAAGACTCTAATAGTCATGTTTTCCCCCTTAAAATATACAGAGAGTTGCAGATATCCTGAAAGTATGTGATCAGGAAAGCGTTAAATTACATGACCTACATACCTTCATTTAAAAGCATCTTTGAAGGTGAGCACATTCTCATCAAAGAAACAATTTTATAAAAAAAAAAAAAAAAAAAAAAAGAAACAATTTTATAATGACAGGATTGAGCATAGAAATAGCACAAAATAAAAATATTTTTTCCTGAGTATTGGATGTTTAGAGTATATATATTTTTACACTCTGGGAAAAATGCAGAAAAACAAAGGTGCTTTCTTGCAGACCTAGAAACAGAACCAGCTCTCAAGGCCCTGGATTTAACAGAGTCATTGATCACACTGGGAAATGTATTGTAAAAGTTTGAGGTCAGGAAGCTTCTAACGCCAGTCGAGGACTTTTGCCCAAGGGTCTTGAAAGGGTTAACATAACTCTTCAAGCCCCCAGCCCTCAGAAGAGCCACTTGCTCTTTTCCCTGGAAGACCATTAGGCTCACACTGTCTTCTTTCATGTATTTTCAGATAGTCCCCAAAGGGGCCACTCAATAGATCTAAAAACACTAAAAACCAAACTTATGAAATGCCTTTTAAGCAGAAGTGTGCTCTTCATTCCCCCTAAAACATCTGTTCTTCATAAGTGCGCTATACATCCCCTCACCATCCGGCATCTCTGTGTTCACAAGCCACACAAATTAGAGTTATAATTTCCAAAGCAAGGCCAACATTCTGGGAAGTATTGTTTTTGAACATTAACTTTTTTTTTTCTTATGAGTTGTCAGGGACTGATGTTCCTCATGGTGGTCAATCATGTGTAACTATGATGTATCCATGATAATTTGACCAGAGGGATGTGTGCCCATTGATAGCAAATTAGGACAATCATAACTTGGATATTTTCTATTAGTGCTAACCTTTCAAAATGCATATTTCAAATTTTTATGGAGTCAGTGGCAAGTATGGTTTACTATAACAATATAGTTACTTTTGCCTTCTTTTGTGAATATTAAAATCATTTCTAGCACAAATATTTATTTAATATTGTGCTAATTTAATATTAATAAATAAAAATATTTATTTAATATTTGTGTTAGAATATTTGTGCTAGAATATTTAAAATATCCTCTTTATCATATTCAATTGAATTTGATTCAGTGCAACAGACTTATTAAGACCAAGAACCTACCATGTTTCCAGGGCCCCTGAGCTGGAGCATCCATGGGATTTGAGTACATTTAAAGGAGGAAGAGGAACAGTTTCTTTTAAATATATAATGTCAACATGGATTTTTCCCCCCTAAGCATGATCTAGCAGAAAATATCAATGTCCTTAAAAACCAGAAAGAAGAACAAAATTTAAAGTGAATGTATAGAAATTAAAATAATGAACCAACTCAAATACAGATGGCTTGTTGCATTCATTTTTTTCTCAAAGCAGACAAAATTCTTGTTGCAAGACCATTTGTAAAACTAATTGATAATTTTTATTATATTAAAAAAACTGAAGCAAAGCGTAATATGTTCAAAACCGAGGCAGGCTGAAAAAATGCTGTCTCTAGGTCTGCATTATTTTGGCTTAGATGTATGACTGTGGAGAAGCTGCCTGTCTGTCTCTTTGGATGCCCCATCAGGAAAGGGGGAAAATTATCATTTATGGATACACTCCTCATTTTTGGTGTGATAATAAACACTGAAATCCATGTTCTTGTTTACCAAGAATTCTTGCTCCATCTTTAAGGTGGAATAGTGTTGTCCCAAATTTTTATGGTAAGAATATCGAAATTCTGAATGGTCAATAATGTAATCTTGTTTTAGTTTGTGTCCATTCTGATATTGGGAGCCCAGGATGTCTTATTCCAGAGGCCAACAATGAGCAAAATAATTCTATTTCTTACCTCTTACCTGTGGTCAGGGTAACCAAGCTGGTTCCTGGAGGACACAAGCTTAGTGTGAAGGGTTTTTCTATTCTTTATAGTATCATGCCCTCAATAATATACTGAACTCTTGAAAAAAGCAGAAAGACTTGATGACATGTTGACTTTAAAATCTTGCCTGCTAATGTTACAGAAACATCAGTCCTTGAAGTTGATTTTAGATTGGTGTTTTGAGAATTTATCCTTTCATGTTTGTAATACGCATTTCCTTTCTCACTGTTATCTATGGCACATTTGTATGTTTTTTTTTTTTTAATTCAGAATGTTTAGCTCTTTAGAAGATGTGGACTGTGTGAATCCATTCTCTCATCAACAAGGGGTTCAAAAGCAGATAAGCAGAAAAAAATGGTGGTGGATCACTATTCCTTCCCTACCTGAGCCCATCTCCCTCAGAGGACACTGGCTACAAACAAAAGGCAGGTGCTCATTTAGAGGCATTTTCAGAAACCACAAAGATTTTACTTCTTTGTTTCTTAGATTGTTACCTTCCACAATCTTTTATAACCACCCAACCATCAATACCAGCTCCACAATTGTCAGCAACAGCATCACCACTAACACCAACACCAGCCACCAACACTGCCAACGCACACCCAATACCACCACCATCAGCAGTATCACCCATTCCATTACCACCATCAGCAACACCACTGGCATGAAAACCACCAACACCAACACCATTACCACCCAATGCCACCAGCACCACAACCAATATCACATCAGCAATGCCAACAGAATCACCACCACCATCACCACCACCAACACACCACGTTAGCACGAACAGCACCATCTACATTGCTGCATAAGCACCCCCACTCAACATTTTAAGCAACAAAGGAAATACTTGACCTAACACTAGACTTCATGCTGTGATCCTATGAACTATGCATGTATGAATGCTCTCCCTAATTGCCATACTCCCTCTCTCAACACATCTTATACTAAACTCATGAGTTGTAAACATATTTATTATGCATTTATTATGAATTTCATTAATTATCTTTTAGTTAAGTGACTTTGCTGTGCCACTTAGTCCATGGGATTGTTTTACTTCTCTGCAAAATACACTTAACGTGTCCCTCTTAGGTCTGAAATTAAGATGTGTACTTGTCATGTGTCCCAAAAATATCTTCTTCTCTGTGAAGGCTATAAATTAAAATTATCCAGTTCATTACAATGTCTCCAGGCACTTTTAAAGTATTTTTAAAGTACTTCTAAGGAATTATATTACACTAAAACAAAGGCCAATCCAATTAATTGTTGTAAATTATATTGGCCCTTCAAAGTTATTAATTGTGTTGTACATATGCCCATTTTTGTGATATACTGAGTTAGAGATTTATTTGGAATTACTTTTCTAAAAAGATTGGAACTTTTTTTTCTGAACATGCACATCTCATCACATGCATCTCCTACAACTAATCCATGCACATGCACCTTGTGTCCTGACAAAGGGCAGATGTAACTAAAGACCATAGGTGCTCACACTTTTAAAAGGTCGTTGTTGGCCATATCTCCCTGGCCTAGTGATGGAGGCACAGCATGACTCTGATGGGTCATAGGGTTGGTGTATGTTCCAGCATTTAACCAAAGCTCTCCACCTAATGTAAATCCCAATGTATGGCCCTGTAAATGCATCCTAATTTGCACAGGTAAATTGTGTTTAGATGAGGTCACTGGATTTAGCTCTTCTGTGTGCAGCTTCGGAAGAGGCAAGAGTACACAGAGGAGTTGTTTAACAGTTATGTGGCATCCCCACTTGTCTTCAAATACTGTGATTTAGATGGAACTCTAATGCAGCAGAGCAACTTGTCCCTGGAGCATTTTTCAGAATATAAATTAAGTGATATTATAACAGAAGCCCTCTCTTAGCTCAGCATAATGAATATGAACCATCATGTACTCCTGACCAAGGTCATGGTATGAGAATGAATTACTCTATTAACATCTCTTTTAAGTAGCATTAGTGATAATAAATGAAGAGATTTGATGTAATACTGATAATATTATTCATGCAAAAATAGCATACTTTATCTTGTTAAAACAATTAAAATGTGCTTTGAGGATATTTTACACCACAGAAATATGATGCTTGAGAGTGCTTATTGCATGTTACTGAATACATCAGCATTAGCCAGTAATGCAGATAATCTGATAAAAATCGAAAAGCTGATTTGTATGCTATGCTAATTCAGGATCATCTTCTTGGCCCTAGGTACTACCCAAATGCTGCCTGAGATTGCAGCAAGCTTTAGTGGTGATATTAGATTAAATTCAATCCTTTTGCTTATAATTTTTTCAAAGAAATTACATCCAGCATTCTTCAGCGTAAACCCTCTTTAGCTGCTAAGCAGTCTGTAATATTGCATCGTAAGCCTGGTATATTGCTGTTTGCTTCCCAGACATATTTAAGCGTTCTTGTCAGTTATAGATCATCTCATCCCAATCATGTAAATCCATAAAAAGCAAAGACCACTAATGTCTTTTGATAGTGACCTTATCCTCAGTACAATCTTAAAACTAATTCTGTGTGACTCTCAAATCCAGAATGTCCAAGTACATTGAATGAAGCAGAATGTTTTTATAGCATAGCTTGCTGTTCAGTGGAGTATTTTGTAAATAAATTGTATTTTTCATGAAGACAAGTCCAAACAAAAGTGAGCTGGTGAATGGGCATGGGGTTCCCTTTAGTGGTGATGGAGTGTTCTGGAACCAAATGGTAGTGAAGGCTGCACGACATTGGGGATGTAATAAGGCCACTGATTAAGATGCATTAGCACAGTTAAGACTACGATTTTATTTACTTTTTATTTTTTTGATGGTTTTCTTTTACGTGGATTTCATCACCATATGACAAATAGTGAGGGGCTTCTGGTACAGCCGTTGGCCTGAATACCATCTCCTTCCCCCAGGACCATGACCACCCCACCATCAGCATTCACTGACTGGTTCCCCACTCGCAGGAGGGACAAGTGTGGTCAGCCTTTGTAGGTTCCTGGGTGATGCTGTCTCCATGCCACCAGGTGGTGTGGGTGCCTGAGGCATGGCCTCCATCCCTCCCCAACACCGCTCCCTTCCTCGTGGCTGCCCCACACACAGACGTTTTCCACCTCAGCTCAGGAGGCATTCCAGTATCCTCAATAAATATGCCAGGCCAGGGATGGGTCTAAACCATTTTTCTTAATAGAAGTGAAAAATAAATAATATTGTTATGATTCTACATTGAGAGGAGTATTCTTATGATTCTCATAGAAAACTGTGACTTGGAAGAAACAATTATCTTTTTAAAAAGATTTTATTTATTTACTTGTGAGAGAGACAGAGAGAGAGGCAGAGACACAGGCAGAGGGAGAAGCAGGCTCCTTGCGGGGAGCCCAATGTGGGACTTGATCCCAGGACCCCAGGGTCATGACCTGAGCTGAAGGCAGATGCTCAACCACTGAGCCACCCAGGGATCCCAAAAAACAAAACAATTATTCTCAAAATCTCACAAACGTGTTACACTTGGGAAATTTTCCTGTATTTAATAAAGATGGTGGGGAAGCTGAGTGAGGGGATGCAGGGTCTGTCCCCTCTCCGCCAACTCCTTAGAGATGCTCAGCATGGTCCTTTCGACCTGATTCCACATACATTTTGCACATAAATGGAAGTTTCTAGAGCCAGATCAGGTTTTGCATTACCGACCAAAGACCTATTTACATGAATGCGCCTCCTCGACTGTACGTAATTAGTTCTGGGACAGGAGTCGAGTGGGATCCTCAGAGCGAGGACTTAAAGTATTAGTTTCTCATATTTATGATTAATGCTTTTCTTATCAGCCCGAGGCCCCAAACAGGATCATGTAAAGCATGTTGGGTTAAATCGTTCTTTGTTACAAAGTACAGACATCACACCTCCGTGAAGCCCTAAGGAAAACCTTGACTTCGTATCTCCACTTTCATCAGAGAGAAGCCAATTCGGAGCCAGAAACATTGCTTTTTATTATTTATACTTTAAATGTCTTCCTCGGGGTTTGACACTCTTAGAATATGCGCTTCCCATTAGCTGAGGGCAAATTATCATACAGATGTTTGCCTCAGTATCGTTTTATGCAATAGCTTACAGGTGCGTGGGTCCCTACAGCCCCGCTTATTCATTTATTTGTTAATAAAGAGCTCCTGCAGGTCATACACAAATAATAAGTGTCAAAAAGTAATCAATGTGCACACTCTGAGTCCTCTATTGCTAAGAGTTTTACTGGATAATGGAATTCATATTTGGCATCAGTAAGCGGCAAATGTCCCCGCCAAGGGGCAAAATCCCTACATTAAGAATGACCAGACTAGACTATTTCAAGAGGTTCCCAAACTTTCTCCATCCATGGTGCGCTCAGTGGGTCAGCAACGTTTTCTGAAGTGCCCCAGGCCAAAAGAAACAGTCACCAGTTTGGCACGTTAGGTAGATCCAAAGAACCTCACAAGTATTTGCCTCGTAACTACTTTGTAGCCATTTGAAAATATAGTAAATATAATAAAAGGAGAAAAAAATCAAAACTTGATTTCATTCCTCAATAATTTCAAATACTAACAGATGGGGGGTTTGCACCTGTCATGTCCTGCCAGACGTCTTGAGCCTCAGCGTCAGCACAGACATCACCACCCGCATATACTTCACGGGACACTCGTTCCTCGGCACAACAGTCTTCCTCAAACGGCGGCATCATTGGAAAGAGCAAGGCATGGAAATGCTGAGTTACCCCTCACTGAAGTACCCATCGTGCACCTGCAGAGCTAACGCCTGCCCAAGGAGCCAGGTAGTTCCCAGGAGCCTAACGCCCCATATGTCCCAAAGCTCCCCCATTTGCTGGGCGTCTGCTGTGGTACTAGACACCGGGGGTGCACAGATGGGCTCCGTCTTCAGAGGACTCACACCAGCCTTGTCAGGATGCGCACACTGGCTGCTCTGCTGTAACACATCGGGGTCCCATTACTGTGCGTCTTGATCACCCAGCCGGGTTTCTTCCCCAAGCCCCCCAGATGACCATTTTCATATATTCTGTGCCACAGGAAGATTAGGTAAACTGAGAAATAAACAGATCATTAAATCAAGATCGTGTTAGGAAAAAAATTAAAAAGTAATAGATCAGGGTTAATCTTGCTCATAAAGGAAACAGTCACAGTGCAGGTAGCTTTGTTCACCTCATGAGTCCATTCTCAGCTCCTAGTTTGGCAGCAAAACCAAACCTAAATACATTTTTATCAAATAAATTAACTGATGTCGGATGGCAAGTCATGTCACAGATGCCGCAAGTGGAACCTCACGACAAGGTGTTAGAAACGTTCACATTCTTAGATGAAAGAGGCCCGGAGCGTGGGGAGTCGGCAACTTCCCTGTGGTCACATGCAGCAAGGGGCTGGCAACCTCAGCAGATCTAATTTCAACATTTATTCTCCTAAGGACCCCAAACTATGACACCCACCTAAGAAGTGGTCACAGTCCACCCCCAGGTACTTTACAGAAGAAAAATCATGTATTTTTAAAATGTCTAACCTCTACTCTAATAAAAGAAGTCCAAGTTTAGCCAGAAGGCTGACTTTTTAATGGGTTTAAGTTTCCAGTGGAGTTATTTTACAGAAAACACACAGTCAAAGTTGTGCCGGGAACTGTTGTACTACTGAATACGGGATTTGCAGAGGGCTGGTTGGTAATAGATACACATCCAGACCTTAAAGGTATGCATGCTTGGTTACTCAGTGTTTCCATACACAATATGGTGATTTCCACCTCAGCACCACCCATAATCAGAGATTGTCTGAAAAATGGAGCAATATGAACGGAATGGGAGAGGTGCTTGCAAGAACTGGTTAGCTCTGAAGACACTGCAATTTCTGTTTGAGAACACTAAACACAGCATTCACGATATGATGCTAAGTGGAAAATAAAAGCAAACCATTTGACCCTTGATGTGTGAGAAAAAGATTGTCTCGTGCTGAAATAAGAAGTTTATACCAAAATGGTGTTTATTATTTTCTTTCTCGGTCCGCTCTGAGGTGACAGGGTGGTCAGTGAGGGTCTGAGCAACGGCAAGACCAGGCGGCGGCAAGTCAGCACTGCGGCTTGTGGCATCTGGGTGCAGCAGGGGTGGATGGTGTGCTGGCCCAGGGAGGGGGCCGCCAGGAGAAAGCATGAGGCCATTCCTCCCATCCTGCATGAGGCCTCGTTGGGCACCGAGCGCCATCAGGGGCTCCCAGGGAAATGCAATGTCTCCTTGGAGCCTGGATAATTGCCCCCAGGCTGGGTTCCTGAGTCGTGTAACAGGAGGAGCAGACTGTCGATGCCCGAGCCGTCTCTGGCCCTTCAGGCTGGCTCCTGCAATCTGAAAGCCCATTAGCAGAGGTAAAGGATCTGTAATCTATAACTTCAGCCATTGACTGCAGGGGTCAAAGGCTCGGTTTGGATAAAGTTAGAAACAGCTTGGACTGTGAACCCTGCCACTGTAGCTCAGGTGAGGATGGGGCAGGGCAGGTGTGCACTGGACAGTAAGAGCCCAAACTGCTGAGGACCACCAAACACACCATAGAATTTAGTTCCACACTTAAGTATATATTTTTAAGGATTTTATTTATTTATTCATGAGAGACACAGAGAGAGAGGCAGAGACATAGAGAGAGAAGCAAGCTCCCTGTGGGGAGCCCTAGTGGGACTTGATCCCAGGACCCCAAGATCATGTCCTGAGCCGAAGGCAGACCCTCAACCCCCTGAGGCCTCCAGGTGCCCCATCATACTTAATTATTTTTCAAAATTAAACTCATGAAAGCCCACAAAATGAAATGTTTGCTATTTCTACATGAAAAAAACTTTGAGGAAAAGTTGAAGTTACATCAAGGCCAAGTCCCTTCCAACGTTTGCGATGGTCTAACTTGGTGAGGGGGGTAGGAAGGTGCATACGTACCAGGATTATTCCATGAAGTGTTACTGAAATATTCTCTTTAAAACAGAAACCTTGAGTTTCAAAAATAAACATGGGTCACTTGTAACACAGGAGAACAAAATGTCGGTGACACGCTTTCAGAAGGTGACTTGATTTATTAAAATTATCTCTTTAAGACGATAAAGTGGCTGAATCTCCCTTCTCCATTTTTCACAGGGGATTTTGAGAGCCAAAAATCAGGGAGTAAGATATAATCTCATCCTTCTTAAACCCTCTGGTTCCAGCAGAGACCAAGAGAGGCAGGGAGGGAAGGAGGGAGGACAGACCCACCCTCTCTTGCTGTAGAAACGTTAGCATATCCAGTTGAATCCAAATCAACTCTGTTTTGACGGCAGGGGCTTGGGTTGGAGACGGGCTTCCCCGTGGGGTTCTGAACTCTGTCCCAGGGGTGACACCGGGGTTCGATGGCTGCCATGATCTCCTTGGTGCTGGGTGATGCGTGTGAGCCAGGCTCGGTGGCCCATCCAGGGGTCTGTGGTCCCTATAACCAGAGGCCTGGAGAAGCCCCAGAGGAGGGGGAGAAAAAGGCTGGAAACTGCAGGCCTCCTTCGCTGCCAGTCTTCACACCTAGCACCTTCCTCTCTCCCACCTATCTGCTGCGAACCCTGTGTCACGAGGCTGGCCTGCACCTGCCAAAAAGTGGGTTGTGCCATGAATAAAGCTGTGGCGAGTTCAGAAACTGTCCTTCAGTGAAGTCTTTCTCAGATTCTCACACTTTGTGGACATATCTTTAAAAATAAATGTGGTCGGGTTGCCTGGGGGCCTTCGTGGTGGAGCGTCTGCCTTCGGCTCAGGGAGTGAACCCTGGGTCCTGGGATCGAGTCCTGCATCTGGCTCCCGGCAGGGAGCCTACTTTTCCCTCTGCCTGTGTCTCTGCCTCTCTCTTTCTCATGAATAAATAAATAAATATTTAAAAATTAAATTAAAAATAAATAAAAATAAATGCAGTGTAACTAAAGATTTACTGAATTCTACACCTGAAGCTTATGATACACTATACATTAGCTAATTGAATGTAAATAAAATAAGATATTTTTAAAAAGAGAGAGAAAAAAACACGAATGTGATCTAATAAAAGCCTGTGAACCAAGCAGAGTGCTCAGGGTACAGCAGATTGTGCAAATGCCGTGGCGTCAGTGTTAGTGTTTCTCTGCTTTGTGTGTCTACAGGATCTAATCCACGTCCTGCCTGCTGGTTACGTGCTCAACACACTGACTCGGTTGCACGTGAAATGGTCCTACCTGTCTTTACAGGGCTAACGTGCGTCATACAAGTGGTGCGGCTTTTACATTTTTCTGACAGCATTGTGCCTTTGCCTTGTTCTGACTTAAAAGGCTGCAGGACGTGCAAGGCCGGGGTTGGGGGTGCCCACAGTGGCTGAGCCCTGGGTTGCGTCACACCCGAGGGAGGGCGCTCTCCTGGTGGCAGAGAAGCAGGAAAGCTGGTGCTGCAGGCTGAATCTACAAGTTAAAGCCCTCGCCCCCAGGACCTCAGAGTGTGGCTGTGCGTGGAGACGGGCTCTTTAAAAGGGTGATTAAGCTAAAATGAGGTCAGTAGGGTAGGCTTTAATCCAATCGGCCTGGCATCCGTCTAAGAAGAGATTAGGACACACGTGCTCAGGGGACAGGCCCTTGGAGGTCGCCACGGGAAGGCAGCGCGACCCAGCCGGGGAGGGGCAGCCCGCCCTCTGGAGCTTGGAGCCCAGCCTGAGGATGACAAATGCCCCCTGCCCATGTGCCCGAGGGACAAGCTTTGCTTTGGGACATGGCACATCCACGGCCAAGCGCACTGCTGCCCTGCAGGGCCCAGTGCAGAGCCCCTGGAGCATCCGCAGCTGCTGCTCCACGGCCTGATCAGGTTTCTCCTGCCGCAGCCCTGTTCCCCGAGCAGCTGGAGGGGGGGAGAGTGTGTCTCCACCTCCCTATGTGGACTACTGGGGTACCCAGATGCTCATCCTGTCCTGGGACCCCGCACAGCCTTGAGTGAGACAGAGCTCGCTAGCAAGTGGTGGCCTGGGCCCTCGGCAGGATGTGGCTGGCCCGTGGTCCCATGCTGGCTGCAGGGGCTGCACTGCCTATGCTCTGCATGACAGCCGGGGCAGAGGCCGAGGCTGGCGTTGCCCGTGGTGTGCAACACCTATCCTCCCATAGGGTGGTCTCTAGTCCCAGTTGTTGGGCCCTGACCACTCGTACCAGGTCATTTCCACTTAAATGGCAAGACTGGGTTTCTGTTGTTGGCACCTATAGATCCCGGGTGACACCGGCCAGGGCTATGGCTCCCCACCTTACTCTATTTCAGAGACTGGATTGTGTAACCAGCTTCTGAAAACTCAGGGTGTCCAGGACGGTCTTGCTAGTGGCACAGCTTTGTCTTCCCTCGCATGTTGCCAGGACTTTCAGGCAGCCCTGGCAAGCATCTGTCCCATTGTTAGCCATCCCATTATCTCATTATGAAGATACCATAACTCTGCCATTTCCAAACACTCACTAATGACCCTTCCTAGGACTTTCCACCGGGAACCCTCTGGGAAGAGCAGGCAACACGATCCCTCGGCCTGCCAGGTGGTGAGTGGTGTGTGCACAGCTCTCCGCCCTGCTTCAAGAAGAGCTGACTGCAGGTGTAGACATAGGCGGAGCCTGGGGCCTTGGAGGGCCTCATCCACCCACAGAGCCCACGCCCTTCCTTTCTCCATCCTACTGTGGTACAAACACCACCATCCAGGAGGTAAGATTTGCAAGCACTTGGTTTTGAAAACATCTGTGAATCCCTGTGGTCCATGTTGCACTTTCCTGAGACCATGTCCATCTACATTTCACGTGAGAAGTCATTCTTATAGATTTGAAAAACTGAATACTTGCTTTTTTTTTTTTCCTAAGGACAGCAACTTGGCAAGATCTGGGCAAGCTTAACCAAACCACATACAATATTTTGCACAAAGAAAGAGTAATTAGGGCAGCATGTACTCTCACATGAAATACTAGATTACCCGGGAAGCCAGAGGGGTCCTGTGTCTATCAGCATTGATTTGATGTGTCAAGGAGAAACAATGTCGTGTAGAAAATGCAATGAGGCAGAGCACATAGTTATGTATTTAAAGCATGCTTGGTTATTTGCCGTTGGAAATTTCTGTTTGGGATGCCAAGGACATTATCGGGTGGCAGTTGACTACGTTGCAATGTGACCCCCACCCTCCCTTCCTGTCCTTGGCTGATCCTGCACTGCCATTCCATTTATGAAAACAAAAGTGACTTTAATGTGAGGGGGTAAAAGATAAAAGAGATCCTGCCAAATAATGGAAACAAACAACAACAACAATAAAAAAAAAAAAAAAGCAAGCCCGTTTGGTGCCTGATGAGTTGGGTTACATCCCAGCTAGCAGAGCTGGAAATCCGGAATTTGGTCCTGGAAGCTAGGCTTTATGTTTGGAAACGTCCTCTTTAATTGGCACGTCCGGGTGAGACACAAAGGGAGAAGCACGGCTAATGAATCATGCTCTATGTTCTCCCAGAGATGTTTTGTATTAAAACAGACACAATTAAATTTGAGCCTTTATATCAAATAATTGGAGACACGTGTTTGTGGTAAATTCTAGAACATAGGACAAGAAGAGACAGCACGGCTCAGCCCAGTGAAGGAGAAATCCCAAATGAGGGGGGCGCTCGGTGGTGGACCATCCTTGGAAACCTAAAGAAGCATATCCTCACTTCTACCTCTCAGGGACCAGGGCTTATTCCTTTGTATACACTGAAGCGCTCATAGAAGATCAACCAAATGTGGGATCATGACCAGTGGATGAACAAGCCTTCAGAGCAAAGCCTTATTTGCCATAACCTGACACCAAAACCTGCTAAAAGCTGACAGTGTGACTAGTGGAAGACAGTCGCCAGATTTCACTGGATGGAGAAGAGACATCCACAACGTGAACATGGTGTGTGGTCAACTCGGGAAGAAACGATGCTCCTGAGATTGGCACAGGGAGCTCATTGGGACTCAGGGTCAGGGGGTGCCATTGGGTTCAGGGCCTCGTCAGCCCCCAGCTGCAGAGATGAGGGAGGCAGAGGATGGGCTGCCACCCAGGGACTGAGGGGGGACCACCTGGTGTGAGGTCAGGGCATGGGCTCTCCTTTATTACCCCTTCTAGCTCCTTCTAAAATTTGACAGCACTTCCTTCTCTCCAGCACGCAATTTTTTTTTTTAACGTATTTCAAGAATTAGGATTCTCAGCTTGAGCAAGTGGCTTTGGCTTTGCCTTTCTTTCTGCCTTTGTTTTCTCTCTCACAGCTGAGCCCTTTGCTTCCCTCCTCCTGCCCAGGCCAGGCTGGGTCAGGGTGTCTGCAAGGGTGAAACCCAGGGGTCTTTGTCCGGTCAGATGGCCATTGACCAAGAGGTGGCTTCTCTTTGGGTTCTCATCTTAGGCTGACATCTACTAATAACAGCAGTGAATCTGCAGTCTTATTCTGTTTCTAGCTTTTGCTCACATGGGTCCACCCAGAGCTGAAACCCGACGTGCCATTGCCAGTGCCTTGGAGACCAGCAGGACCCTGGCTCCACCTGTGCTAGGATTTCCATTTCTTTCCAGTTTCTGGTCCATAAGCAGACATGTCTCTGCTCTGAGTCTTTTTACATTTCATCTTGTTTGCCCTTGTTTTGCTTGGGAGCACAGAATGCTTTGAAGCCAGAATTTACTGCTCAGACACAACCATGTTTTAGAAATAAAAATATTAATCTAATTCTATAATATAAATACTTAATTTTAGTACTTGGTTGTTATGGTAAGCTTTCTCAAAGCTAGAATGGAAAAAAAAAAAAAAAAAGCTAGAATGGAGACAAGCATCCCAAACGTCGTCTCCAAGGATCATTGAGAGAAGGCACACTTCAGAATTTCTAGTTTCCTTCTTTCAAGAATAATGCATTGGAGATAAACCATGTTCCACTCATTCAATGAAACTGTAATCCAGTGTCAAAGTCTTCAGCTGGGAAGTCACACCTGCCATGTGTGTCCAGGACTCCAGGAGGGCAGGCCGCACATGGCCTGGGGGCTGGTCCCTCCGGGCTCATGATGGATTCTGATATTCAAGGTGGTGCCAACAGCTTCTGATACTGCCCGTGTGCACACTTATCATGTTTGGTAAGATTGCACTGATTGACATTGGTAGAAATATCCTTCATGTATGTTCTTAAGCTGGAAAGAAAGCAGGACTGATATGCTCTCTGGAAAACATTGCTTGATTAGCGATTATTTGGAAACAAACGAAAAATAGCACATTTGGTTTAGTAGCTGCTCTACAAAGCTTTTCACTTTCTGAAGTGTCATTCTCCCATGCTCAAGAGGCTGCAAGTAGCTAATGACATACATTTAATATAATAATTAGGTGTTTCCAAGTGCCGATGGAGACAGAGAGGGGTGTGCACGGTGCTTCCATGGAAAGTCTCCCTAATGAAATTCCTCTCCCTCAGACCGGATGTGCGTTGGTAACAGACAGGCATGCCACAGACGGATTTCTTGTGGCCCAATCACACGAGGAGCATCCACTTCATAGAGGCAAAATGTAACAAACAAAAAGCACTTTTATTTGGTAAATTAATCCCTAAATTCATATTTGGTTTCAAGAAAGAGGTAATTTCAAAACAGCACAGCATGAAAACAAAGCAAAAGCAAAAAAAAAAAAAAAAAAAACAGAAAATAAAAAAAATGCTTAGTTTTAGAAGGTTATTAATTTGAAATTTAAGTGAACATATCAGTCCATGGGGAGTGGGAGCTGGGGGCATTCATGAGGGGAGCTCTCTTGGTCTCTGGGTGCTGCGCAGCTGTGCTCAGGGGCTGCCCCTGGGACAGAGGCGCCCTCCACCTGCCGTCCATGTCCACAGAGGCTGTCCCCCCAGAAATGGCAAGCAGCAAGCAGACGGAGCCAGTCCCGAGGCGCCCTCCGGGAGCCGGCATGACCCCAGCGCCACAGCATCCCGCGTGGGCCTGGGTTTGAGAGCTAGTGGGGAAAGGGCGGGCCCCTGAACCTAGTGGCCACAACATCTGCCGGTGGTACTTTCCCATGAGAATGCTGCACTCGTGTACCAACTTCAACAGATAAGAGAATCGCTGGTGGGCGGTGGGAGCCGGGGCTCTCACTGTTGAGGGAGGGCTGCAGAAGAGATGGAGAGCAGCATAGCGCAGTTCACGTGCATGCCGGCCTGTGCTGTGTCTGCCGAGCGGACGTGGAAACACAGCGGCCCCGTGGGCAGCCAGCACGTCCACCCCCTCCAGGTGAGCCTGCGTCCTGCCGGGGTGGGGCGCCGGGGAGGAGAAGCGCCCGCAGCGGTGGCGTGTGTTGGGGACACCGAAGCTGCCGAAACAGCTCCCAGAGGGTAAAGCTGAAACAGTTTGGGCAAAAAGATAAATAACGTGGTATTGGATTATAAACTGAAGTATAACATAAATATCCATAAATTCATAGCGGTAAACAAAACATAATGGGATAAGTAAATGGAGAAAGGAGACAAGTTTCCATAACAGAATTCCAAATAATTTATGTGGCTACTCCCCCCAGAGTAGACGGAACAGCCTGAAGGGTGGCCTGAGTTTAGTGAGATGTTCCCCAAAAGAGCAGCAAGGAAAGGGAATGGGGCACCTGAAGGACACCCAGCCAGGTAACAGGCAGTCAACAGCAGGGGTGTGCCCTGTGGATAGGGTGCAGGCAGGTGTGACCATGCCACTGCACTGCTGTGGTCTTCCCCACCAAGCCCATGCGTCCTAATCATGAGAGCGGCCTCAGGCAAGCTCCGCGGGAGAGGCGTGCTACACGCACCTGCCCCGTGCACCTGGGACTGCCGGGGTCCGGGTGCGAGGGCAGCGGAGAAACACCCTCCACGGAGCCCGAGCAGCCGTGTGCCTACGAGTGATGGCGGTCCCGGTGGCGGTCCTGGGGCAGGAGGACAGACAGCAGGGAGGAGCCGGGGAAGTGCAAATAAAGGATGGAGTGTGGTTGAGACAGTGTTGGTGCTGGCTCCTCCGTCATGACAAACATGCCAGGGAGACGGGAGGGGATAACCAGGAACTCATCGCGGTCCTTTGCAAATTCTGCAAACTGAACGTTGTTCTGCAATAGAAAATTTCACTTGAATGTGAGAAGGTAAAGCCAAAAAGGAACTCCCTTCTCAGAGGCGGGTCTTTCTTTTTCCCTTTCCCAGTGTGTTTCTCTGGATAGTTCTATTGGTTCTATTGACGCGGCAACAATTGGGAGAGGTCCCTGTGAAGGAACCATGCGAAGGAAAGGTGACAGTCCACGCCCTGCCCAATTCCTGCCGTCCTGACACCCCCACCGTGGGCGCCAGAGCCCAGTGCTGCGTGCACAGGTCTTCTCCAACAGAACCGGGCTTTTCGGCGGGAGCAGCTCGTACAGAGGCGGTAAACATTCCCGGGTGTCACAGACATGACACCTAGACATTTCATTTCCGCCTTAAAAACCCCCCATTTATAAGTTTCAGGGTTGTGTTTTCATCTTATTTCACGTTGGGTGAAGGCTAGGTGTTCCCTTTCTTGGTAACTCTCTAAAAGGTGCAGCAGGTGTATCCTGGAAAGGGAGGACAGGAATTGTTGTTCCTCGTCACAGGAGGGAAACAGTTAATTTCAGCCCCATGACAGTTTTCCAGCGAACAATGGTCTCAGCGCTGACACGGGGCAGTGATGAGCGGGTGCGGAAGAACTGAGTCACCGCTGCGCAGGGCAATCACGGAGAACATCGACTCTCTCCCAGCCAAAATTCTATTAATACGAGTGTCAGCCCGAGAGTGGATCTCAGTGTGCACGTCGGAACGGTGCAGCAGAGAAAATGAGGCCTCTCCTCGGGGACAGACTTCTCTTTTTCTCCGCGAGAGTCTTCATTATTCAGGCATTGTGATACTTCTCCTTTATTTGTGTAAAGATTAAATTGCACATGATTTCTAATGTTTCCGCTACTCCAACTGTCATAGGTCAATGACCTTCATGCAAGCCAGATAATAGATACATCGTCTACGGCGTAGGGACCGCTGTCCTTACACAGCTCACTACTTCCCCATTGTTATAAGTCGAAAGCAATTAAATAAAAATACAAGTTAAGGCATCTCAAGTATCCCAAGAATCTCATATGTATCCCTATGTGGCCGTATTTTAGCACTGATGTGTGCTATTATCTGGTGGTAGGTGAGAACCAGACGCCTGCACTAGACCCTAAGGGTGGGAGACGCGGGGCATTGGCAAGGATGCCAGGGAAGGAGCTCCGCACCGTGGCCTCGAGAAACAGGCTCTCCATAAGTGTGAACCTGCTCGTCAAGAAACCCTGTGAACCCCATGTGTTGGCACCACCTCTATTTTGCTCAATTTCCTCCTGTCCCTGTACACACATAAATGTAATTAATATTTGGTAAGCCCGTCCTAGAAAAAAAATACCACATTATCCCATCTTTTGTATGGTTGCTCCAACGGTAGAGGCTTACCAGTTAGTATTTAAGAGGAATCATGGTAATAGATTACACATATCATAGGACAACTGCTTAGAGACTATCCACATGGATGCCAGTAGAGGTCATCACACCAGCCACCTCCCCACATGCATGTCCACGGTAAGAACACACACGTGCACACACATACACCAGCCCCTGTGACCACACACCTACACACAGAGTCCACACTACAGGCTCAGGTCACCAGCCTCTGGGAGTGCTCCCACCCGACCCTAGCCACAGCCTCCATGTCACATATGGTCCCCTCCCTCCCACAGCCAGTAGAGCCCACCAAGTGTCTAACAGGCTGTTGTGGAAATTAGCGAGCTCACTTCTGAGACAGGAAGGCACACGCATCCCAGCTACCGCCTGGTGCTGTTGCTACGGCTCTATGGGCGGCTGCTATGCTGGGAGGACCCGCAGGCCATGCTGGGGGACAGAGGCCAGCAGCTGCTGGCGGGGTGAGGGGGTGGTGACCTCTTAGGCCCATGAGCCCTCCTGTGACTGTGCAACTGCCAGCCCATGGTTGCAGCCTGGAAACAGTTCCTGCTCCAGAATCTGCTACCGAGCTGCTCCTGTCTGTGAGATGGGGCATGTGGTGGTTTGGTTCCACAGGGGGGACCATGTGTGTCGCACAGCAGGACACCCCCTCAGGTCACACACGTCGAAGCCCACAACAGGTCCACCCTCCAGGGCCCCAGTACTCCCAGATGCCCACCTCCACAGGGCTGGGTCCCTCCCAGGCTCCCAGCCCCCGCATACTCCATTTGGAACTCATGACCTTTTGCTTGCTGCACAACTTCCCCTAAATCCCTTCAGCTTCTCCTCTCACTGAGGCCTGGTCCTCCCTGTGGGCTATCTGCCAGGCCATTCTTACTCATGGGATGGGGACCTCGCTGCTCCTGCATCTACTCTGTCCCTTTGTCCTTCCTTCTCTGCAAACCTCCACTGGAAAGCTAGGCCACCTGCTGGATCACCTGTCTTCCTGAAGACATGACCCATTTCAGTGACCTTCCTCTCATATCTCTGTTGTAATAGCGCAAGGTGCTTGCCCGGTTCACTCCTGTGAGGCTTCCTCACCTCCGTTCACAGCCACAGATAATTGTAAAAGTTAAATGATTGCTGAAGACTACTTTGCATATTAACTTTGAAATAACACGGTGTACATGAGGTCATCCTGGGCTTTGACTGGTAAATAAGAACTCAAGGAATTCCTGGAAGTACGTGCCCGTGTGGATGAAGAGTGCACCCCAGGGTGCCTGTGTCTTCACAGAGCAGAGGCCAGCGGAGTGGCATGTCATGTGACACCAGGGTGCTGTGCGGCATGTGGCGATGGCCTCGGGCAAGCACATTACGATCCTGTTCCCTAACCCTGGCCTGACCTCTCTGGGCAGTATGACCAGCCCTTGATTTGACTTCTCAAAGAAGTCTTGTTGGCCCTGGCTCTTGGGATCATCTCCACCCATGTGTCTGTGTTGCTTCTGGGTTGTTGCGCCCAGGAATGAAGGAGAAAACAAAGTGTTGACTGAGTGAGCCAGTGAACAGCTTACATGACCAAAATACTGGAAGCCACCAACATGAGTTCTAGATCCAAGGTTAGGATCCTGCCACTGTTGGGGTCACTGTTTATGAAGAATGTTTTTAGGGGGAACCACCCCATCTGGGACACTAGGTGATGTCTGGGGGACTTGGAGACATTTGGGAGGGGGGAAGGTGATGCTGGGATCTACTAGGTGGGAGTAAGAGGTGCTATTAAAAACCCTATAATATACAGAACAGCTCCTGTCACAAAGAATTATTTGACTCAAAATATCAACAGAGCTGAGACTGAGAAACCTGATCTAGTCTGAAATTTAAGGAAGAACATAAGAAGGTTCCCCTTGCAGCTGGCCTGGGAGGGCTTCCAATGTGAGCAAGCATCTGAGCTCATCCTTGACATGGGGACGTGTCTGGGAATGAAGGATTGGGGGCACAAGACAGAACAGACCACAAGCAGAGGTGTCCAAGCAGGAAGTCATGGCGTATGCAAGCAGGGAGGCATCGTTTGCTGGAAAACAGGGACATGAAGCAACAGAATGGTGGCAAGTCTGGAAGGAGGCCAGAGTGGGGACAGAGGTTCAAAGCCTTATGGGTGTCCTGTTGCTTAAAGACTCTTCTCACTGAACTCTAACTCAACAAGTCCTAGAAGATTCCAGCATCACTAATCATCAAAAATGCAAATCAGAGCTTCCGTGAGATAGCCCCTCACACCTCATAGAACAGTCATTATCAGGACCGAATAGGCAGAGAGAGCAAATGCTGGTGAGGATGTAGAGAAAGGAGACCACTGCGTGCTGGGGGAGGGAATGCAAAGTGGTGTGGCCACTGCGGAAAGCATATTGTGGTTCCTTAAAAAAAAAAAAAAGGAGATAGGGTTACCATGGGATACAGCAATCCCGCTTCTGGGGATTTATCCACTCTAACTGCCAGGGATTCATCCAAAAGCAGGGCCTCGTGGAGTTCCTGGCAGGTTGTTCATAGTACTCGAACCTTGGATGCAGCAAGTGTGCATCGATGATCAAAGGGTGAACGAAGTGTTGTTAATCCATGCAGAGGCATGTTACTCGGCCTTAAAAGTAAGGAAATTCTGTGCATCTACCCCATGGATGTGCTGTGAGCATACGCCACTGAGTAAAGCAAACCCTGAGTGATTGCCTGCCCATATGTGGGGTCCCCGGAGGAGTCAAATTCACCAACACAGAATGTGCCATGATGGCCCCAGGGTGGGGGTGGGAGGATGGAGAGTGGCGTTTAACAGGTACGCCCTCAGATTTGCAAGTTGGAAATATTATAGTTTTTGCAATGCACTGAACGTGTCTGCCCCTCAATATTCCCCCTTTGAAATTCCAACCCCCGAGGGGATGGTGTTAGGAGGTGGGGCCTCTGGGAATTCATGAGGTCATGAGGGGGGAGCCCAAATCCCAGGGTTCATTTGAGACAGGGCTCTCAATTGCCTTCCTTCTACTGCGTAGGGAGAAAATGGGAAGTAGGCCGTCTGCAACTCAGGGGAGGGGGGCTCTCCAGGGCCCCAGCACTCTGGCAGCCGAGTTTGGAGGTGCGGCCTCTGGGACGGTGAGAAATTATTTGCTTGTTGGTTATAAGGCACCCAGTATGTGGTACTTGGTTACGGCAGCTGGACAGACTGAGACTCGCCGACCGTGTTCTTGAGGGAAGGGGACAGCTTGCAGAGGGGACAGCAGGGTCGCCATGTGTCCCACCAGGGCTGCCACCTGCACGCCGCCAGCCGGCATCTGGCTTTCTGGTTTGAGTCAATCATGGGAGCTCCTTCTGGAAGGGGCGGCAACACCAGGTGGGGCACACGAGTTCCCCACGTGAAACACACGTTTCCAACGTGGATCTGTGCTTCTCCATGAACCCACATGTCTTAAGTCACCCCCGCGGCCCCCTTGTCTGTATACCCCCTGCTCACCGTTGCTCCACATGTGCCCATCACATCTGCTCCTAACAGCTCCCACTGCAAGCTCGGACTGGAGCCCCTGCCCCCAACCCAGGATAGAGACCCACTCCTTGGTGCCCCTGGGGGATGCTGAGGTCTCTCCTGGGGGCCTGTCTGTTGCCTCGGCCCGTGTGGCTAATGGGGCGCTTAGGATCCAGGGATGGGAGGCCCGTCGGCCACATCGAGATGCCCCTGCCTCCGTGGCCGTCACAGACAATATCACTGGTGCACCTGGCAGGCCTGGGTCACCGTCACAGGGACGCTTTCTTTGGTTCGAAATGGAAAGTTGACTGCGTCATCCCCAAAAGTCTGTGTGGACAGGAGGCTTCTCCTCTGATTCCCTCTCCATGTTCTTAAGTGTTTTTTCCCTTGTTTCTCCAAGTGGTCTTCTGCCCAAGGACTTGCACAAACGAAGCAGCTATGGCAGCAGATGCGGCCCTGCAGGGTGCGGGCACCTCTGGGTGCTGGGATGTGCTGCCCATACCCTGTTTCTCCCCGGAACCTCCCTGCTACCCCTGGGAGCTTCAGGGTGCCTTGTGGAGCATTTGGAAGGCAGGGCTCCTGCTCTACTGACTTTTCCGTCCCCGCTGACTGGCCTTAATGGGCACATGATGCAGCATAAAGCCAGGGACACCTGAGTGGCTCAGTGGGTTAAGCGTCCAACTCTTGATCTCAGCTCAGGTCTTGATCTCAGGGTCATAAGTTCAAACCCCAAACTGGGTCCCACACTGGGCATGGAGCTTACTTAAAAAAATGTTTTTAAATAAAAATTAAAAATAAATAAAAATAAATGAATTGGAAGACATCGAGGCCTCACACAAATGCTAATAACTCTCCAGACCTGATGCTTACTTTTTAGAATTTTCCACATCCATCACACTCCTATGAAGTTGGCAGACTCAACACCCTTCCCACTGCGTGCAACCCCACAATTTGCTTGCCCTGCCCCCAACGGACACTCCCCCTGCCAGCGCCCTCGTCCTCTTGGCTGGAAGCCTTGTTCTCCTGCTCAGAACTTAGGAACTTATTCCAACCCAAAAGACAACAAAAAAAAAAAAACCCTGAAAGTAGGCCCACTCCATACCAGGTGACCATTTCTCTGGAGTACTGTAATGCTGACAATTTTAAATAATAACAAATTTTCCAAAAGATCTATTAAAAGCCAGTAATTTGTCATTCTGGACACTACCAAGATCGATACCACCTCAGAGAAGCTGACTTGAGACAGAAGAACAGGCGGGGAGAGCTGAGGGCAGCCTGGGGCAGCGGGCATCCCCAAGGCCCAAGCCTGGGTGCGTGTTCGGCTGTCCCTCTTCCAGTGTGTGCTCTCCCGTGACACCCCCTGCCCAGCCCTCACTCTCGAGGGGCTGACGGGGAGGAAGCCCACCATCTGCAGCTGGACATGGCCTTGGACCCACTGCTCCCCGGCCAGCCTGCCCCAGCCAGCCTGCCCAGGCCTCTGGCGGCACAAATTCACATCTCAAATCACACCCAAAAACAGCTGAAAATCATAGACGATTCGAGGTCTACCCTGTGAGCTGTTCTCGGTCTATTTTCCTGAGCAAGGTTACATTCAAGGACACATTAAACAGATTCAGTAAATGACTTTGCTGTATTACTGGCAAAACACAGGTACAGAAAGTTGCAGAATTTCTTATAATTCACGATGTCCACTCAGACTTGACTGGGAAGATTTTTTTTTAAAGATTTTATTTATTTATTCATGAGAGACACAGATAGATAGATAGAGAGAGAGAGAGAGAGGCAGAGACACAGGCAGGGGGAGAAGCAGGCTCCATGTAGGGAGTCCGACACAGGACTCAATCCCAGGACTCCAGGATCACACCCTGGGCTGAAGGTGGCGCTAAACCGCTGGGCTACCCGGGCTGTCCAACTGGGAAGATTTTTACTATGATTCTATGTGTGTGTGTGTGTGTGTGTGTCCTTGTGAGTTTGTATGTGTTTGTGTGTTTGGGCCTGTGTGTATCTGTGTGCATATGTCTCTACACGTGTGTATCTGTGTGTGCATGTGTGTCTCTGTGTGTATCTCTATATGTGTGTCTTGTGTCTCTGTGTGCATGTGTTTCTGTGTGCCTGTGTGTGTCCCTGTGTGTCTCTGTGTGTCTGCATGCGTCTGCGTGTGTGTCTGTGTGCCCGTGTGTATGTGTCTCTGCGTGCATGTGTCTGTGTATTTGTGTGTGTCCCTGTGTATCTGTGTGTGTCTGCATATGTCTGTGAGTGTGTCTGCCCATGTGTAGGTCTCTGCATGTGTGTGCATGTGTGCATCTGCATGTGCCTGTGTGCCTGTATGTGCCCCTGTGTGTCTTCATGTGTGTGCATGTGTGCATATGTGCATCTGCATGTATGTGTGTGTTCTTGTTAATCTGTATGTGTTTGTGTGTCTCGGCCTATGTGTATATGTCTCTACATGTGTGTATCTCTGTGTGTGCATGTGTCTATGTGTGCATGTGTGTCCCTGTATGTCTGTGCCTGCATGTGTCTGTGTGTGTCTGTGTACCTGTACGTATGTGTCTCTGCGTGCGTGTGTGTCTGTGTGCCTGTGTGTGTTTGCGTGTGTGTGCACATGTGCATGTGTCCAACTGCGTGTGTGTGTGTGTGTGTGTGTGTGAGAGAGGGAGAGACGGAACCCTGAGCCTGAGTCCCATACCCATTGATCTGTCTCCCCTTCTCTGGTCTCAGACCCTGGCTTGCCCCTGTCCTGAGGCACCTGTCTCCACTCTGATTTCCATGGGCTTACTTCATTACTGTAAATCATCTGGTACACGATCAAACCTGATAAATTAAAGACCCAAAAATAAAAGCAGAGAAGTGGCTGGCTGGGTTCCTCCTGGTTGAATTACAATCAGCAAATAGATGAATAGATGACCCTGCATTGTTCCTATCATATATATATATATATATATATATATATATATATATATATATATATATAAAAGGACTCTGGCCACTCAGAGGATTTTGCGTTAATCAGTAATATCCCTCGTCGCCTTTGTCTGGCCTGCCCGTGCACTGTCCTCCCCTCCATGTGCGTGTTTATCGTGCTCTCCCAAAAGCCCAGAAGCCCACAGGTCAGAGAACAGGGTTTTGATGGATTATGGGATTGTAACTGTCCCTGCCAGTTGACAGCTTTTATTGGCTGGGAGGATGAGCCTGTAAACCTTTATATAATTATTGTATTAAAGGCGCTGTGTCTCTGTGTTGCTGGCGCTTGTTCAGGGATCAATGTGAAGATAATTTCAAAAATGAATAGTAAGTATTGATCGTCCCACGGTGGAGCCTTATCAGTGGCTGAGGCCGGCAACTGCAGATTATAACTTCAATGTCATTTATGACGATATGATACGTATTGCCAAGGAGCAATTTAAACAAAGGGCTGATTTAATTCACAGTGGATTTTTGTAGTGTGCTGGGTAATAAATCACAATCTATGTAATTTTTAGAAATGAACACATGTTGGCAGTAGTTCAGGGCAGTTCCTGAGAGATCTGGAAATGACCAGGGAGGGGGACATCCGCCGAGAGCCCCTTCTGAATGATTGGGCTTTGCTTGATTCTGGCATTCACATGACCTTGGGGTCCCTGCTGGCAGCTGCTGGTTAATTTTCTTCACTGAGGACACAGTTTAACTTTCTATCTGTCTGCCAATTACCTGACATTTCCAACTTATCACCTCCTATTTTTTAAATGATTGGAGGCACATCCACATTTTGACATTTTTTTAAAGCAAGTATTCATTTTGTTTGCTGCTGAGGCCTCTCTCTGTCACTCTGCTATAAGATTCCTTTTTTCTTAAAAAAAAAAATTAGCACCAGTTTACATAACCACATAAAGACAAAACCCAGCCATATTTTGCTGCTGTCTCTCACACATCCCTGGTTGGGTGGATCGTGTGCCATTAGCCCAGGGCGGTTGCTGGGATCGTACAGGCGGCCTCTCCGGGAAATCATACTTAGCAGTGCTTGTTTGAAGAGGGTTTTACTCTTTAAAAACAAATCTTTGTAAAGCAAATCATTAAGGAATATTGAAACAACATGAACGGATTGATTCAGCCTCAGCCCTCTAAAAATGCAAAACTTGGAAGAACTAGCCAGGAATTATAATCCGCTGATTTTTGTTGTTATAATACTAAGGACGTACTTCACCCCCACCACTGCCCCCCCACCTTGAGGAAGGGACTCTAGGTATTTTAAGGCTGTGGGGTGCAAATCCCTGGGAAGGAAGAATAAAGGAGTAGAGAGTGGAGACAGGGTCCAGGAGGGCCTGCAGGAGGGAGGGTGCGCCTGGATCACACTGCGGAGCCTGCGGAGCCTGGGGCGGTGCAAGAGCCAATGCATCTGTGCCCTTGGGCCCGGACTGCACCCGTGTGTCTGTCCCTGAGAGCGAGGACCCAGGGCACGAGGTTATCACATGTCCCAGGCCATCTTCTATCCCTGAGGATGAGGACAAGCTCCAGGGAATGGATTTGTCGGCTGGTAGATCTGTGGCTGTGCCCACCCCCAGCTGGCAGCTCCCATCTACAGCCCCCTGCCCCAGCCCGGGGCTCCTGGGCCTCCCTATTCATGGCCTCAAATCCCCTCTCCTGTAAATGCTGTCCCGAAGCCCTAAACTTTCCCTTCTCACTTGAGCACCTGGTGAAAAGCCTTGTTTTACATCATTTATACGGATATTGGTTTGTAAGGATTGTTGCTCATCATTGTGGCTGTGAGCCGGCAAGCCTGCTATAGGCATCCACTCCACGTTCGTTCCTGCACTTACAAACCCCCTGCCGGGCGCTATTCATCGCACAGATACCACCTCCCTCCCACGCTGTCTACCTGGGTCTGGCAAAGCTGCCCTCCTCCTTTTCTTCTTACCTCCCCAGGGTTGTCTCTTCTTTCCTCTGGAATCTCCTGAACTCTATTCACTAATGGAATTCCATGGAAGGACCTGGAGGGGTTCCAGGCATTGTTAGGGATTGCTTGTCCTCATGCCTGTGATGTATGGTCCCCCGTCCCCGAGGGCCTCACCTGGGCCATGCCCGGCTCCTGCTGAGGGATGTCCCCACCCAAGGGCCCTGCAGTCCTGTCCTGAGCCCTGTGGCCCAAGGACGCTCCTTTCTGTAGAGCACCTGCAGCTCTGCAGCTACCCCACCCCCACCCCCAGGATCTCTGCCAGACAAGGCTGCTCTCCCTTCATGATAAACCTCACATCCTCCAGCGTTGATTTTTGATTTACAGTATAGAGTTTGGCTTTTTATCATAAGAAATGTTGAAATAAATTTACTTGGACAGACATTTATTGAGTCCCTGCTGCATGCCGGGCAAGATGCTGACTCCCCAAGCTGCAAAGGCAAGATGCAGCCGGGCTTCCAGGAGCCCCTGGCACAGAAGGTGGGAGATGTGCACTGGTGGCACGTGAAGACAAGGTGGGGAACCCTGGTCCCAGGGCTGCCCCCAGGGGGCCTGGAGGGCCAACCTCACCAAACAGCCAGAAAACCACAGGGACGACTTTTAGGGCCAAGGGTTACTCTCAATCCCGTGGTTTCTGTGTTCTATTGTTCTGATGCATTATCCATTCAACAGCTTCGTGAGCCATCATTTTGGAAAGTTATACCAATAAAATACAATACAATAAAATAGTCTTTAAATTTTCCCCAATTTTCGGCCTCATTACCTCTTGTAATAAGGATACAGTTACATTTGCAGCCTGTACTGTACTTAAGAGCCAATGCACAGTTAATGAGGAACACGTCTTTGGAATCACAACATTTCTAATGTTTTCTGGTGTTTCATTTCTAATAGTAACAGGAGTGGGAGGGTAACTAACTGACTTTTCAACCTGTGTGCTGGATTCTCTCTACAATTTGAGATGCAAATTCTGTGAAAAGACCTTGCTGTCGTGTCTTCTGTGCACGCAGCTCGCTTTCACCTGCCTGGGTGTCACGATGTTTTCAGAGGCTGGTCCTGGGGCAGCATGCCGCCTGAGACACATGACCTAAAGCCTTGAAGTGATTTTAACAATTGTAATAATTAAATCTTAAAGCATGACAGTAAAAAAAAAGAAAAAAGAAAAAAAAAAGTCTAACTCTTTGATATGATTAGCTTGTTTCATAATAATCATATTTATTTGCGTCCTAGTTTATGGCTTTCACGTTGTGCTCTCTCTTATCTTTGTACCAAGAGTGTGAAAGAAACCTCATTATTCTACTGTTTTCCCTTAAGAGCAAATCCTTAACAATGGGATTGGCCCCCCTTTATCAGGCTCTTCTAAACATAAGCCAGACACCGTGGCAGCAATCTCACAGCCCACCCCATAGCTGTGTCCGTCACCTCCGGGGGGAGCAGGCATCATGACCCAGGCGGCACCGATGAGAGGACAGGGCGCGTTGCAGGAGACGGCCGGCCTGAATCCAAAGTCCGTGTTTCAAAAAAATCAAAGCCTCCAAAAGGCATTGTTCTTCCTCTAGGTGGTCAGAGTCTAAACACTTGTAGAAACGTAGGAATTTATCTGATCTTTTGAGATCTTGAGCAGAGGGGATTTCATTCTATCTCCTCGTGATCCCCTCTGAAAACATCAGTGCTCCTGGTCAGGGGAAAAAGAACCACAGAGTTTAACCTCATATTTGAGTGAGTAGATTAAATGCAGACCCTCCAAAGTCCCATCTGGGTCTCATCAGTAATTCTCAGGACCACTGGTCCTGCTGACTGATCCCACAAAGTCGTAGGTACCTGACCTCAGCCTGAGCTCTGTCCTCCCCAGCTCTGAAGCTGGACCTGCCCCGAGCCTGCGCTGGCACATGCCCACCCCTGAGAGACCACAAGGCAAAGATGAAATGCTCCCGGAGCCACCCTGCCCTCCTGCCAGCCCTGCCCCCCTCCCTGCCCTGGCCCCTACACCCCCAGCCTGGGGGTCCTCCTTCCAAGACAAGCCCCTGTGCCTGACCCTAGACACGTGGGCTCTCCTAGCCAGAGCAGCCTCCCTGCTGCAGACCCACCTGCCATCTCTTGCTTCAATAGGACTTTCCTTCTTTCATTGCCCTGATCCTTGGCTCCCCTGCAGTCATTCCTCTAAATACAGTCTCTCCTGGCCAGGCTTGCATTGGTTTTTATTGGAAACACTGATCTTTATCAATAGAAAAGTGCAGCTCAACTAATGCACCATCCATGAAGCAAATCGCTTCTTCTGCTGGTTAAGTTGCCCCAGTTCTGCCCACGTGGCCTCCATGTACACAGGTGCCCACCGCTCCTCTCCTCCAAAGCTTCTACTAAGCATTAATTTAGCCATTTTGGAAGATTTAGAAACAATTATTTTAGATGGAACAGATTTTATACATGGCAAGGTAATAAAGCAGGTGGTTATGAAGCCCTGTGCTATAAGCTCTACACAATTAAATAAACTGCCATAACCGTGTTCTCTCTAACGGTTCACCAGGGTGGATTTGGGGAACAATGAGGAGTGACTAACCTAGAGAATAGAGGCTGAATGCACGTTATCAGACAAATGACACTCTCCGGCCACTACCGAAACCCGAAATGAAATGCCCCGCGTATATGTGACCATGCACGCGTACGGTTCCTGCTCATTTGTGTTAGTGGAAGGGGTCAGAGATGCGGATAAATCAATGTATCCGACTATTCTAAAATAATTACTATTGATCTATGGAAGACTGGAATTCTTGCCTTTATATTTGAATATCGATATATATGACACCCTGGAAATCCAGAGTCTTTGAAGCAAAGTGATGATGACACCTTCTAAAAATACCCATCAGCAACGTACTTGCAAAACCCTTGATTTCTGAATCCTCACTCACCTACCGTCTCTCCTCCCCCACCCAGCAGAACGGACCACCTTCTAGTATGTGCTGGAACTTTGTAGTCACCTTTCCCTTTCCTGCTAGAAAAACAGGGCTCATTCAAACAGGTTAGTTTGAGGGGGACCTGTTTGCACAGGTATGTCCAGGGAGGTGGGAAGGCAAGGGACAGCTCATCATGGGCTAACGGGAATAGGTGCTGTCTTCTCTGCAGAGCTGTGAAGCCAAGTAAGGGAACACAGAGAGAAGAACACAAGAACACAAGAAGGTCAGCCCTCAAGGGCTGTGCTCTCCCTGAAGGGGCTGCCTTGTTGCCCCCAAGAGGCAGCCAAGGGTTAAATACCCTGACTCTACCCTCCTTGCTCCCAGTGTCCCCATCTGCTCAGTGCCAGGGAAGGACACACTGAGTGCACAGATGAAGCCCATCTGGCCAGCCTCTCTGGGCGAGACAGGTGTGTAGGCATCGAGAGCGACCCTGAACATCTAGGGAAAGGAAGGTAGCTGGGTATGGATTACCCACAGGTAAATTTTAGGACTTCAGAGACAAAGCAATGGCAGGATCCCAAGGTGTAAGTGCTTACAACCAAACAAAGGAGAGCTCGGCATGTGCATGTCCACCTGATGCAAGGATGGGGGACTGCACAGGGGCCATGCACATGGAGCTGACTGTCATCACATAAGAGACCAGGGACAAACCGATGGAGAAGGTAGACTTTAGCAAGGACAGAATAGGTGTGTTTCCAACATGTCGATGGGACACTCAGGCCAGCACAGTGATGGCAACTAGGAAACTGCATGGGTGGCAAGCTTATGGAGACCCATGGAACAACACTGGTGGGCAAGAAGGGAGCTCCAAGTCTTATTCAGGCAAAAGGATGGTTTCTCCCTTTAGGGACGAGGTAACGGGAAGGTTTCCAGGTGGGTGAAGCTGGAAGCTCTAGTTACCAAGAGACTCAAGTATCAGAGGAGAGAAGGATGCCAGACCTGGTGAAGCCACGGCCTTAGGAGACCTTCCAGAAGAGAGTGCAGGGTCGAGGATCAATCAGACATGGATTTCAGGGAGATGGGGGACGCAGAAGGGACAGTGTCAACTAGGAACAGGGGAGAAGAATCTGGTGAGGAACACTTTTGAGGGAAATATACATGAGTTTCAATTTTTACTTTTTTGTTTGTGATTATAGAGTTAGCACACATTTATGCACTCTGCAATATATAGCAAAGCACAAACAAGAAATTTTTTAAAAAATGACCATAAATGAGTAAAACCATAGCTTCTAAAAGATAACCACTGTTTTTTTACTATTTCTAATACATTCACTGGATATTAAATGTTATGTATTTGTTTGTTCCATCATTTTCTATGTAGGAATCATATAACACAATACTTGATACCTAAAAGGTACCAAGCGACATTTGTGGTATAAATAAATTTCCTTCACAGAAATGTAGATAATATATAACTTTAGATTATATATAAGTTTAGATTATATATAAAACATAAATTGTGCAGAAGCAGTTTATTTATATGATCTAAATATATGTGAATATATACTAAATCATAACATGAAAGCGTCGTATATTTTTTCCATGCCAGTTAATGTTCTCCTGTATATTCATTTAATAATCCTATAATATTGCACAATATGCATTTACCATAATTGTTAACCATTCTTCAGTCTTGCAGATTTTAAATGATCTGTAATCGTCATCATTATAGATGGGGTAAATATATTATAGAGAAACTTTGGCTCATCCATGATGTTTTGTGCAGTAGAAATGAAAATCCGGGGACCTGTGGAGCTTGAACGTGACAGTGCAGATGGAGTCGAGCCGTGGGCAGTACAAACTGTTGAAATACTAAAGCTGCATTTCCTATTCCTTGTCTTCCCATCTCTCTCTTTCTTTTCTAGAAGAGAGCTCAGAGGAGCCGGGAAAATGGCTGAGTCTCTGGACTGAGGCCTGTGGATAAAGAGAGGAGAGTGCTCCCTGCCATGGTGGAAGGAGCATGCAGCGCAGAGGAAGAGGCAGAGAGGGCATTTCCACGGTGACGGGAAAGCCATAAAACATGACCTGTCACTGCCTGCTCCCTGAAAATGTTAAACTGTTTTGCCTCCCTTTCCCCTTGGTTCAAGGCCTGGGCTGGAGGTCCTGCCTTGGGGTCCTGGGCCACCAGCTCTGGCTGGAGGCAGAGCAGGGGTGAGGCTGCCGGGTGAAAGAGGGGACTCCAGGCTGGAACCAGAGCAGCAGCAAGGAAAGGCCAGACAGACAGAAGCCAACAAGCAAAGGCCGTTCGATGGAGTGTTTGCAGGCTTAGAATATTCACCTATGAGATATCTTCCCCCTAAGGCATTTTCCAAAACTAGTAGGTGCGTTGCTCCCAAAGACGGAGCTTCGGGGACAGGTGGGTGCTACACTCCGCTCTTCCCTGACATGCTCTCACCGCAGTCGGAGCAGGGGTGGGCGCCTCCTGCCCTCGGGCACCGCGGCCCACGGGGTGAGTGGGGAGGGGCTTGGGAAGCCAGGTGGGCACACGTCACCTGGGAAGGGATGGACAGAAGTCCCGACCGCACACCCGCTCGCCCATCTGTTTAAATCTCAAGTGAGGCGCGCGCTTGCTCACCACAGCTCTAAAAACAGTATTTTCTGCTGCCAGGACTTGAATGAGCTAATTGTGTTTTAAATAGTTCACCTTACAAAGAATTTTCTCTCTTTATGTGAAAAGGGCTGTGATTTATTAATTTTCCTTCCTATTATTTGCTATAGACTTTCCCTAGCATCTTCTTCATAAATCACCCATCTATTGAAATGCATCCTGAAATCACGATGCAATTAGTGTAGGTTGTGGGACATTCGTGAAATAAAACAAGCGCATTTGAAATATCTCAGCAGCCCCCTTGCAGGAGGCGATGCAGAGACCCCTCTCACTGAGGCTGCAGGACGGCATCTCTCATCCTGGCAGACAATCCAACATGAAAGGCTGACGTGCGGGGCAGCAGGCATTTCTGGGAGATGCTACAAAGAACTAAATTAGTAAAGGAAACTTAATTATCTTGCCTCTAGGCTTCCTCTGGTCAGTATCCCGATTGAACAGAGACAAAACTCAGCGTTTTTATAAATGTACTGCTCCAGACTCAGAATGATTCTTTTCTTAACCATCTATCGAGAAACATCCTGGCCATTTTTTTTCCTTTTCTTTAGATTTAGAAACGGTATCACACCACATTCCTTCTTTTAAAGCAGCCAATTTTGACTTTTTTCCCCTAACTTAAAAAGCTGGAACAAAGAAACTTTGTAAAGAAATAAATTATATAGCCTGGGCCACTCACTCAACAAAATACTGCCGAAGGCGCTGTGATACAGGATTCCTGCGCAAGTGTAGACAGGAGAGACAGGAGAGAGGAGAGAGATGGGAGAGACCAGAGAGATGGGAGAGATGGGGGAGACAGGAGAGACAGGAGAGACGAGAGAGAACATTTCTCAGCCCCAGTGTATAAATCGTATATACCAAGGGACAGAAAATGGGTTTAAAGTCATTTTGGGAAAACATACATTCATGACCAAAGATATTTAAAGAGGAAGAAGCTCCTCCTTTCTCTGAGATTATAAATCTTTTATAGTGTTTTCAAACTGTTTCAAACCTCACTTCCATGGGAGAAGAAATCCAGCACAATTTACCCTTTGCTTCTGTTTGCTCAGATTTTCCCTATTCTTTGTTCCACTTTGTGGTAGAATCTTTTTATTTTTAACCATGTGACTTATATGCTGGGAAAAAGCAAAGTTGATTTGTTGGGAAATTATCTACAGCAGACTCTTTCCACTTAATTTGGGCCACGTATTCATGAGAACCAGGGGACGCGGGGAAGGTTGGGAGTAGTTTTATGTCGGAGGGGTGGTTGGTGAGCAGTGGTGGGTCAGGAAGGAGCCAAGGAACAGGGGTCCCAGCTCAGAAACACTGGGGACTCTGCTCCTGCAGGTTGTGCTCTGAGCTGTGGAGGCAGGATGGCAGGCTTTCATGCTCTTGCCATTTCCAGTCAAATGCATGATTTTTGACTCTTCAGTTATGACAGACAGCATGGCAGGTGATATGAGGAGAGCCAGTGACAACAGGGCCTGGTGAGGAGAGCAAGCCAGGCTTGGAGAACATGTCGACCTCTTAATTAGCCAGCCTAATGATGGAAGGGCGGCGATATGGATTGATGAATTGATTCCTTAAGAAGAAAGTATTAGTTTCAATGGCTGGAAGGATGTTTATTAGGAAGACCGCGGCCAACCCTCTTCGTCTGTCCTTTTTGAGCTTGATGTGGCTTCTGGAAGCTGATAATTCACGTGTTGTGTGTCATCCATTTGAGACAGTGGGAGGGGGTGGCACACAAAGTTAGCAGGACCTGGGGTAAGATTTCTGTGTTTTGTTGTACTCTGAAGATCAGGACACACCTTGAGGCAAAAATAATAATAATAATAATCATGACCATGAAAGTCAAAATAGAAAAATATACAGCACAGGGTTTTTTACTAGTACACATTGAGCCACTATCCATGCATGGCTTTGTGTGGAGCACCGGTTCAGCATCCACCAAAGTCCGACGTGGACAGATGGATGCACACCATTGTCGTAGTTTCCAGACTCATTGTCCACCTGACTTGGTGCCCCGTGAGCTGCCGTGTAGATGTTTCTGTATTTTTCACGCACAAACCACATGCGTACACAGATACATATGCCAATCCCGAATACAGCTTGGTTGATCTTCAAACGTAGTATTTATCTGTCTGCAGACCTAACTATGTGCTTGCCATATCATTACTAGCTCAGGGGGAATCATTCAAACCAATGCAATTTACTCAATATTGGTCAGTTTGACTCCTGACCCTGGTCCCTCGGCAGCGTATCCTTGGCAACCTCACCGTGTGTAAAGTCAGGATGCACTCATTGGTCTCATCTGTGACAGCTTGCTAAAGGCTGCTCAACACAGCCTGGGCTTTTCACGGAAAATTAGAAATCCAATAATATACTATATTCTGATCAGATTGGTATTTACACCAGGAAAGCTGCCATCGTGGGGGTGCTTTCCAGACGCTGTGTAGGAGCTGCAGAACCTTTGGTTAATTCCTTGCCTGTACTGTGTGAGGGGAGTTATTTCCTTTGTTGTGTTGTTTTGAGGGGAGGGGAGGAGAGGGAGTTAGAGAATGTTTTATCACCTGTTTGTAAGATCAGGGCATCAGAAACATCCACGCTGATACGGATATTGACAGAATGAACCAGGCAATTCCATGGAAAGGACCTCTCAGAAAATAGAGGATGTTTTCATTTTTTGTGTGTGTGTGTTTTAAACCAGCTTAATTATAGAGAAGGGAGGTGATGTGTATTATAGCTGAGAAACTGCAGAAGTAGGCAATCGTACACCCAGTATGCAACGCCCAGACTGACAAGAAAATTCTGAAAATACCTTGTCTATAGAGGCTTTTGTTGCAGATCACAACTCCAGCTGACTGTGGTCAGTGTGTAGCTATAACACATTTCCCAAAACACCATAGTGAGATCAGAGGAGCTGAATGGTTATAACACACACACTTTGAGCTGCATTTACAGAAAATGGCTCATGGTCTTACCCGTGGCCCCCAAATTTCATGCTGGAGAGACCTCACTCAGCTGCCATTGAAACACTGTTGTCATTTTATGCTCTTATTTCCTTTTTTAAGGATTTATTAATAGCAATGTTCATTTCCATATAAAGCAAACCACCACTGAAGACAATCAGTAGGGTCCTGATTAACAAAGTGGGGCGTCGTTCTATGTGCAGAAGGAGTTTGTGGTTCCCAGACCGTGGTTTGTCTCAAGAAAAGAAGTTCAAAAGTAAGGAGACAGTCCTGTGGGGGAGGAGGGGAGGCTCCTCTCCACGTGCCAAGAGCACATTCATACTCAAGTTTTCCAGAGAAAAGATTGCTAAAGGGAGGAAATGTTCCCTGCCCGAGACCTCCAAGTATGATGACCAAAGGGACGCCGTGATGCAAGGACCCTGATGTCAAGGAAGGTGGTTTGGGGGGATTTTTCTTGTGTTTAGAAAACCTAGTTCCTATTTAATTGTTGTGAAAGCCCCTTATTTTGATTCTCTGCTGAGGGGCAGCCAAGGCTTCCGTGGGTTGGACTGGGGTACACACTTTTGGGTCAGGCCTGACATAAAACATCAGGAATATGAAGTCAGGAGATCCTCATTTGGCCCAAATCCTGAACACTTAAATGTGCCCCCAGATCCACAAGCTGACTTTTATATTTGTGACTTGCACGTCTTGCTGCTTCGCGTGTCTGTATTCTGCTTCCTCATGGGCCCTCGTCCTGCCCACTCCCAGCAGCACAAAGCACAGAAATAAAGCATGGATGCTCCGCGTGGGCTAGTATCCCCCAGGGCTCTCCTGCCAGACGGCCAGTGCAGCTCACCCTGGGGCAGGGCTTGGCTCTACCTTTGGGGGTCTCTGCCTGGGGGTTCACACCCTCCGGGGCTCTATAGCCCTCATCCTGCCCCCACTCCTGTCCCGGCCACAGCCTGGGTTTCTTCCTGTAGAGGCACTGCCCCCGGTGCCAGGGAATGTCATCCCTGCCCCGACCCTGGTCCCCTGCCTTTTCTGGGCTCCGCTCCGGAATCGCATCCTGGGAGGTCTGTCCTGACCCCAGATCCTCCCAGGCCTCCCACCCACACCCATACTATGCTTCCTGTTGACATTGGTGCCAACACTGTGCTTTGTCTCTGGAAGATACCCCAGTGAGACCCTGGGCACCTGTGCTCTTGCAATGGACTAAAGCAGTGCATCCTCCACTGCGGGGCCTTGCACCCAGAACTGGCCACAACATGACCCTCCAAAGGCCTGCAGGTCAAGGGCTCGGATGGATATCGTTTCTGTTCCTTCGCTCTCCCTCTCCTGACTCCCCAATGCAGCTTCCCCTCAGGGATGGTTTCTGTCCTGGAAGAAGCCAACCCAGCCGTCGCACCTGCCAACATGCTCCTCAGAGTGGTTCTCGGGGCTGTCTGTGTTCTAGCTCCTTGTTGAAGGCGTTGTCCTCTGCGTTTCTGAGTTCAACCTCCTGAGCCAGAAGGCGATCACGTGGGGGCTTGTGTGAGGTGGGGTCCCTTGGCTGCCCCTGGTTTGGGGACACAGGCCTCGGGTCACTCGGGGCAGCACAGTCATGAGGGCTGGCCCTGGGGAGAGGCAGTGACTGCTCCTACCTGCCCCGGGGCTGAAGGGTGACCAACGTTTCCCTTAAAGTCTTGACTCATTTTATAAACCCAGTCATTACCTGTTTTACGATGAATCTAAAGCGTATATGTAACCTACATACGATATGATATGACAGGTAAATTTTAGGATACACACATCGTATAAAATGATAACTTTTCAAACAAAAATAACCCCATGTACGAATAGTCCGTTACACCTCTGTTTCCCTAGGAGCACTGTTTTTCCAGCCATGCATTATCACTGTGATCAGGATTCAGTAAGAAAACAAGTAGGTTTAGGAACTTCTAATTTAAATAAGACCCTGAGTTACAGTGAAAGCAGTGAAGACAGCCCTCGCCTTGCCCTTGAGTTGCTGATACTTTTACTGCAAATAACCTTACCCTTCCTTTATTTTATTTTATACATTCCTCTCAATTGTTCTGAGAATAAAAAAAAATCTCAAAAAACTTATGTTTTTTCATAAATTTCTGTGGTTGAAACAAATTTCACGCTTAAAAAATCCACTATATGTTTTTGGAATAATCAAGTTGCTTTGAAAGCTGAGCCTTTCAGCTACAGATCCACGAAGTGACAGGTGTCCTGTTCTATCCTTCCTACAAGGCAGCCACAAAAGAAAAAAAAAACACAGTATTCCCTAAAATTACAGAAATTCCCTGTAAAATCAAACAAGCGTGGATCATAAACAAATTCCTATGCACACAAATACTTGCTTGGAGAGGGTGTGGGATCCATTCATTTATGAAAGAAAATGGCCTCGACCCTGAGCCCGACCCTGGACCCGCTGTCATCACCGCGTCCCTGGTCATGGAAGCTCGGCGAAAGCTACGTTGCTGGAAAACTAGTGGTAGGATTTGTAGCGTGTTACATCAGAGAAGGACTTTATAAATCTCCTGGTGCTGGCGTGGGCATGAAGACTTTGGGTACGTGACCTCTGATACCAGCGTTGATCAGAACTCTCAATTTCAGGCAGTAAAACGCGGAGCTGTGCCGGGACCCTCCATCAGTCCCACCTTGCTCCTGAGAACGAGGCGGCGGGCCGCTCTCGTGGCTGCGGTCAGGCCTCTGCACCACCGCGTCTCCGAGGCGGGTGTATCGTGGCGGACACCCCGCTTCATTTTCTGAAGAGCAGTAACAGAAACCGCAGGGACATCTGTGTTCGGCTTGAAACTTAGGGAGAAAAGCAGGATATTCGAGAGGACTAAACTCCACGCAGTTGCAGGCGGGGAGGTTTTATTGTGGATGGAAGACGCAGGCCGTGCATCTTCATTCCAGACCTAGTGTGCCCACCACGCTGCAGTGGGAGCCCCCTCCCTGTCCTCACACAAAGCCAGCCTGTTATAGACTCGGTGTTACTCATATGGGAACCTGTGCAAGGATCTGAAGATGACACCCAGGTGATGCCACAACATCTGTGCGTGGATTTCACTGTATCCTCTTGATAACCTTATCAAGCACCTGGTTAGGACACATTTCTTGAGATTTGCAAACCTACTGGTTTGCTCGGTACACAATCTGATGACAACCTCATTCCTTAAGATCTTACTTATTAAAAACAAAAGAAAGAGAAATTCTTGATCCTTTCCCATGAGTTCAAATTAACGAAGCTGGAAGAATTGTGTATTCAGCCTTCATAAATCATTGAATATTTGCATTTTATCCAACTGATTTCTCGACCTCTGATCTAAGAAACATTAAAATCTATGTTTTTATGTAGCTGAACTTGGTGAGCTGTTTATCAGTCTCATCTAAATTTTTTTCATCGATGGCAAAATTACATGTAATGGTCATTGGGGTATCATAACCCATCTCTGTTATGTGTTTTTTTTTCTAATACAGAATATTAGAATAGAAATTCTATAGCTGTTAAAAGCATTTCATCTGTATTTATGACTGGACAGGGTTTGAATTAATTGGACCTTTTATAAGTTTTTCTAAAAGTACATGCACAGGTGAGAGATACATAATTTTTTATGTCACACAGAGTTGAAAGCAAGCCTGAAAATCTACAACGACACAATTATTTTTGTATTGTTTTGGCTAAAAAGAAATACCAACAGGGTGCTGGCTCAGTTGATTCTTTGTTCAGTACTGTCCAAATGAATTCACAATAAAATAAGATTGCCTTTAACAATTCTAACTTGTCTAAGAAGATTGAACTGCGGAGATTACCTTTTCATCACACATGCACATTCTCTCCGTCGGCCACCCAGACACACACACAAAAACAAACTTGTAATGAGCGGGCACTTTGTCAAGCGCTCTCTCCATCCTTCATTAAATGACAGAAGATTGCTCTTTGCCGGATTGTCAATGCTGCCTGCCCTCCCAGAGCCCATTTGTTTTACATGCGAGCACCCGATATTGCAGGGATTTGCAGATTTTAAGTGACAAATTGTGCCCAAGTTTGCGTTGCTCTCAGAGTTGCATCCTGTCCAGCTCGCATGGGTTTGGTTTTGTGTGGCTTTTAAGGAGAAGGGATCGTCCACAGGAGAAGGCGCACACCTGCTGTTTCCAGCAGGCACCGCGGATTTTATAGTACCATTTCCCCACGTCATCCTTCTCCTCTCAAAGAGCGTATTTTAAAGGCTCTTTGCCCCCCAAACAATCCCTATGCAAGGTGTAATATATGTGGCTAGTTTAGACTAAAAGCACAAACAAAATGGGAAATGTGTTCTTTCATTGCATTCCTTCTGTTCTTCATTAAATCTTATTGAATTTGTCATCTTTTTTAATTGCACTTCCCAATAATGGTGCTGAAAGGATTTTTTTTTTTAAATGAGTTAAAAACTTAGCAATTTGGCCCCCTCTCAGAGAACAACTCTTCTGGAGCTTTCCAGAGAAGGGAGAACTTGGAAACAACAGCAACAGTGTAGCTCAGTGAGGGCAACACTGGGATGTGTGGGGTGGGAATCAATGTGTGTTATTGAGCTATGCTGCTGCAGAACACGGAGGGCATAATGTATGGGACGAGGCTCGCGTGAGCAGTCATTATTTATTCATACCGAAAGATTAACCGCGCAACGTAATTGTTGAAATCCTATCGCTGAGGTGGATGAATGGGTGCGACGTCCAGTTTACTTGGGGCTTTACATGGAGAGGAGATGATAGCTCTCAGTAGAGGCAGGGTGGGGCTCCTGCAACATTTACTTTAGGTTCTGAATCTCCCCCCAAACAACAAATGGAGATGAGGTTCGGGACCGCGCCTGCGGGGGACTCTGCCCTTTCACGCCATTTACATAGCAGAGAATCATTAATTTCTAATTCGCCTATTATTCACTCTCCTTAGTATGCTGTGCCGATGCCCCGGCCAGTGAAATAAATGTGGTTTCCACGTGGCTTTAGCGACCTACCATTTGATGATTTGGGGGCTGGGGCGGGGGCGCCGGGGAGGAGGATGCTTTTTTTTTTCTACCTTAACAGACTACTTTCTATGTAGAGTGAGCTTAAGGCTCTTGTTTAGATATGATTTACGATGCTACATTAACCCTTCGTTGACCTAGAAATGCCCTAATATTAAAACAGTTTGACACATAGAAAATCAAAAGCCCTTTTATTGAAAGTGCTATTGTCCGCATCATAAGTTTCCTCGATGTGATGCCCCAGCCACACCATCAATTTCCTACCACTATTGAGCACTGTATTGAAAAACTAATGGACAGAATCCTTTGTCATTTCTGTCCCAGTAACCAGCAAATAGCTCAGAGAACGTCTCTGCCTTCACATCACTTCAGGCATTTCTAAATGACACATTCAAGATAACACGTTAGCATTTCAGGAAGACAGACTTCCCGGGGGTCGTGGGGATGCACCACGGGGCCTCTGTGTCAGTCCCACGCGTGACAAGCTGCGACCCGGCTCTTCTTCCTTCCCGCCGCGGAGCTCGCTTACGTGCGTGGCAAGCCGGTTGCATCCTTACGGAGGGTTTAGCTGCCTTCTGTGCGCACAGTCTCTTGAGCCCGCGCAGGAATATTTTTAGAAACTAATGTGATTTTTTTTTTCCTTTCCCTCCGTTTCCTTTTAACTTTTCGAGTCCAACGCCTTAACCGCTTGGTCATCACAGCCGCATCCTTTTAACTTCTAAATGTGGATAGAAATCCACATATTTCAATAACTCTGACATATTTATAGAAATCTCATGTTTGGCTAGAATGGATTTTTGATGAATGTCTTACCACCAGAACACCCTACAAGACCGATCTGAAAGGAACTGTACGGGAGGAGGCACCTACGGAAGAGGTGTCTTCAGAAACCTTGGCACATGTGAGATTATGCTTTGGCACTATCACGCTGTTCATAGGGGTTCAGTAGAGAGAGAAGAATACATATATGTGTGCACAAGTGTATGAACTTACAGGTGAGCAAGTGGAAATAACACTACGTCAGATGCCGATGCCCAGACAGAGCCACCAGGATGTGATGCTCGGGATGAAGTCTTCGCAGGCACGGGCCCAGAGAACACAGCCGTGGGATCTGACCACTGCATCTGGTGGAGGCTGCAACACCTGTGCCCTGGTGACCACACCACCTGCTGCCCTCAGGGGACCGGCATGTCCCCAACTTTGCCTTCTGGACCAGAATGCTTCTGTGATGTCCCTTCAATGGCATTAAAGGTCCTCTGAACTTGAGCGGAGGAGGACATCTCCTCGCCACCTATGCTCCCGGCACTGCGTCCTCAATGCTCACCCTCTGCTTTGTCTGCTGCCGATACCCTGACCTTCGTTTGCCAGTTGGTCAAAAAGGCAGGACTCCTTTTAGTGCCTTTAATACACGAGAACATCCACCAACTTTAGAATAATTATTGTCTCTTGGGAGAGAGTGTGGGGTTTCTGGGGCAGAGGCGGCTCACATAGATCTGTGACATCCTACCTCATGTGAAAACTATGTGAATATGGAAAGTGTGCACTTGTTGATGGCTAGTATTCACTTGGGAGGTCCACTACGAACTCCGTGTTCTTAAAATATTAAAGTAACAGTGGCTTCCTGAGCCCCTCTCCTCCCCCTGGCCCACTCTGCACCCAGACCCTCAGGAAAGGGGCCCCCAGGGCCCAAGTGGAATTTTAACTAAACATATTTGAATTTTTACTAAACTAAAGCTAGGTACCCGGTGACTACTATATTATTGCCTTTCCTTTTCTGTTGGCCTAAATTTTTCCACAATAGTAAAAACAGATTTTTTTTTAGATTTCAAAAGGGAACTCTTAAGATTTTCAAGGCATCTTTCAAATGCAGACAAGCACCATGGCACACACATCAGGGATAACGTGGGGTCCAGGCACACATCAGGAATAATGTGGGGTCCGGGCACCTGTCCTAGCCTGTGGAGCCTACTGCAAGGAGCCCTGCATACTTCACTGGGGCCACCAGCACAACTGGGCCACCGCAGGCAGGAGCACCCTGGGGGCATGTTCCCTGACTCAGGTTCTCAGCTGTGCCAGCCCTTGTGTCCTGGTCTTTGTGAATTTTCCCCGAGGCTGAGGCTGGGGCTGCCTGGCTCCCGGAAGCAGTTGAGAGCCAGGACGATCAAAGATAGAGGTTTCCTGACACCCTTGCTGCCCAGTAGGATGCCAGCCTGAGATGCAGGCAGGAGCAAGGTTCTCACAACTTGGTGGGTGACAGGTGCACGGGCTCTGTGCAGAGCAGGACGTCAGGGGAGGAGGGATGGTCCCTGAGACCAGGGACACCCACTGGAGACAGATCATGTGCACACAGACGAGTAGTAGGTTTAATGAACATTAAGTAAACATTTGACAAAAAATGCACTGTCGATAGGTCAAAGTTCAGAGGACAGCACAACATCATAAGCTAGAAGGCCTGGGTTAGCCAAGGAGCCTGCGTGAGGGCGGTGCCCCAGGAGCTTGCGCCACCAGTGGTGAGCCCGTGGGGCAGACCAGCCTCCTCTCTTCCCAGCCACGGGCAGACAGGCCTGCTCTCTCTGCTGGGTCAGGTATAATATGCAAATGTTCAGGGTGAAAGAGCACTTTAAGACCTCAGGCATGAAATTTAAAATTGAATCCTGTCAAATCATAGGAACTCAAGTGTAATTCTTATTGTGTAGATGACAGCGAGCTAATTAGTAATACTGGAGAGAGGCGCCCTTCACCTCTGGGGTCACAAGCCAGTGTTCTACCCCTTGTTTATTAGCTTAACACAAAGGGTCATTATGGTAATCCCACCCTCCCCAGGCATTCATTTCTGCCCCTCTCTTTCTCTTTCTCTTTCTCTTTCTCTTTCTCTTTCTCTTTCTCTTTCTCTTTCTCTTTCTCTTTCTCTTTCTTTCTCTTTCTCTTTCTCTTTCTTTCTCTTTCTCTTTCTCTTTCTTTCTCTTCTCTTTCTTTCTCTTTCTCTTTCTCTTCTTTCTCTTTCTCTTCTCTTTCTTTCTTTCTTTCTCTCTCTTTCTCTTCTCTCTTTCTCTTTCTCTTTCTTTTCTCTCTTTCTTTTCTTTTTATTTTCTTTTTCTTTGGTCTCACTTTGATTCCGGGTAGATAAAGCTTGTGAATCGATGTATATGTAATTTTTGCTCATTATAATACAGCTTCAGGTTCTGCAAGTTTTTAATTAGTATTTATAATGCCTCTGAAAGTATTTGCACATGAGAATTACCAAGATGGTACTTCACAAGATCCCATAGATATAGCCTTGCTGTTGGCTCCTCTTCGGAAGAGACTGAGACAGAGATAGAGACAGGGTGACGATGGGATCAAGCCCACTCTTAATTCACTAGTTATGGTTTCTGTTCAAAAACTAGAGTCTCCAGGTATAATTACTTCTCTGTATATCTTCCTGCTGAACATCTCTTTTCCTGTACTGTACTAATCTGCCTTAGCTATTTTATAAAAGCTAAGTATTTCACTAAGCTCTTGCAATATTGAAAGAATCTATATTCTGCGAATTTGAAAACATGTCAGCCCACCTAAATTACATATTGATCAGGTTTAATTGCATGCCACCCATCAGTATTAGGTTTGAAAATTCATAAAAGAGAAATAATGCACTCTTTGTGGATGATTACTTCTGGGGCATTTAAATGAATTCCATCACTTAACCTGGGCCACGACAGATTATTGAGTCTTGCCACCCAGCCATTCAAAGACCAATGCAGTAGAACAGCTGCTCTCCAACTACCAGAGAACAGCAGAGTGCAAACAATATAAATTTATATAGATTTTCTTTTAAGGAAAATAGCAAAGTAAAACATTAAAAGTAAACATTCATTTTTCAATCGCTGCCTGAATCACCCTCCTCATTGTCTACCTATATAAGCATTCATTTTTAATTCTTTTTGGATTTCAGGCATCCTTTTATTTTAAGCAGTAATTCACATCTTAATTAATATATGGTAATCCAAGAGATAAGCAAAGATAAATGATTCACAGCTTGGTTTTATTTGTTAAGGTTAATTTTTTATGCAAGTGCATAAAAGGATTTTAATGCTGATTCATTAGTGGACAAACCGTTTAATTTTCTTAAAAAAAAATACTCCAAAGTTTTGTATTGTCAGTCGTAAATGCTCTTTAAAAGCTGTCTTCTCATGAAGGTCACATTGGCTAAGAAAATGAGTTTATCATTAGTTTCCAGGACGTTCTTTACATTTAGAAATTATGTTTGTTGGTATTGGTTGTGTTTTGAGAAATTGTGCTTATGTATGTTTTTCTTTACAGATTATCAATACAAAGTAAAAAGAACCAGTTAAAATCATTGGGCTTACTTGGATAATAGTTTAAGAGCTACATTTTATTTAGACACTTTGAGGTAATAAATATCTGTGAGCATAATTAACTGTCTTTATCTAGGGCTAGTCCTGGAGATGCTGCTTTAGGACCTTCTGCATTGTCTTGCATCAATGCTAACGGTCAGTTTTTCCTTGAGAGTTATTTGGGTCTGTGAGGTATGCTAACAGGATTGTTTTTAAATAGTGGGTTATTATATGGAGACACTGAACAGATGCATCACATTGTCTCATGCTTGGCACAAACAAAGCTTCGTGTTTTATTCTTTATGAAGCAAAGGTAATGCTGTGTAAATGAACTCTCTTGACAAGTCTGACTTCATTGTTTATTTGGCTGAAATTACAGTTGTGGTGGGTAGGAAGTAATGGTCCGCAGCGGCCAAGGGGCACAGTTATATCTTGAGTCTTCACTTAGGTCACAACTGCATCAGGATCTTTTAGGAGAATCAACTATCAAATCTAAGACAACTCAGAACACAATACCTTAAAATATTGGTGTTTCTACCTCTTGGTCAAAGACAAACACTGGCTCTCTCCGCCTGTATCTACTTCCACATTGCATGGACACTATATTCATTCAGGACTGGATATGGGCATGCATTATTATTTTGTGATATTCTTGAGGAGAAAATGAGGACACGAGAGGGAAAGGTACCATAACTGGCAATTTCCCTGTAGGGGACATTTTTTCCACGTTTCCCACATGCAGACGTGGTTGGTTGACCATACAATCAGATAAACCACGTTTACTAAAATTTCACCAACTTTTTATCAAAGAGCAGTGATTTTACTAACTTACTATTTACTAATTACTTATGTTGTAGTAGAGCAAATCTACCTAAGGTGTCTACTTTTTTCCAAGTCTCTATGAAAAACTAGGGAAAAGCTTATAGCCAGGGAAAACTTTTCTTTCTTTAGAAAACTTAAAATCCTCCCCTGATGGATTGTCATTATGAGTCAAGGAAGGATTGATTTTACTTTTGGCTATCGAAGAGCAGAGCACAAAATGAAGTGTCCATAGAAAGAAATTGTCTTAGAGCATAATCATGAGGGATGAGGGGTGGAGGGAGAGGACATTATTTTACTAATGAGAAGAAGGAGATTGAAATGTGCAAAATAAAATTGATTCAGAGAACTAAGAGAAACCAGGTTGACACTTAAATAAATTAGGCTGCATACAAATGATACTAAAATAAAATATGGGTCCATATAGCTTAAGGCTTTGGCAAGCAGCCACCAGAATGTTGTGTGACAGAGGTGGTCATGGAGGTGGTAGTGTGATAGTAATGATGGTGGTGGTTGGTTGTAGAGGAGGCAGTGATTGTTGTGTTGTCGGTGATGATAGTGTTGGTGGTAATCGTGATGATGGTGATGGTAATGGTGGTGGTGGTGGTGGTGGTGATGTTGTTGGTGGTGATGATCATGTTGGTGTTGGTGTCGATGATCATGGTTGTGATGTTGATGGTGGTGGTGGTGCTAATAACAGTGGTGGTAATTATGGTGGAAGTGGTAATTATGAATGGATTCATAAGAGGCAGCATTGTGAAGAAGCATACACATATAATATAGAGAACCTTACAGAGAAAGTTCTCCATTATAGAAGGGACAACCAACTTGAAAAATAATCAGTTGGTAAAATCTTGAATCTTAAAACAGTTTCTAACTGATATTTTCCATACATTTCAGAAAAGTAATAATCATCCCATTTGGGAACTTAACATAGAAGAGTGTCAACAGCATGTGCTTTGATCCAGAAAACAAGTTTAAGACCTGGCTTTTACCAACCGTATGAACCTCGTCAATTACTCACAATTCTATGTTCCTCATGTATAACCACAGTCATAAGAGCTTGGCCAAGTTTATCATTTGGGCTAAAAAATAAAATATGTATAGGTCAGCCTGGATGGCTCAGCCATTTAGAGCTTGCCTTCAGCCCAGGGTGTGATCCTGGAGACCCAGGATTGAGTCCCACGTTGGGCTCCCTGCATAGAGTCTGCTTCTCCCTCTGCCTGTGTCTCTGCTTCTCTCTATATGTCTCTCACGAATAAATAAATAAAATATATTTTTTAAATGTATAAATCACATAGCCTAGTGTTGATGCATATTACGCATTTCATAAATATTTCCTATCTTACTATCTGCTGAGATGTTTATAAAATATATCACAGACTCCAGATTAGGGAATATATTATAGAAATAATGGGATTTACCATTCTCTATAAATAGATTAAAAATTAGTTTGTGTTACAGGATGAGGGCATTAAAACCAAAGAAATAGTTATCTTGTACTTAATAATTGAACCATGTTACATTATAAAATTATACTTACACTAATTGCAAGATATGGCAGATAATTTATTATTATATTTCACTTTGCACAGTTTCTTTTCCACATTTTTAATCTAAAATTTTAAATCTAAAATATCTAAAATGTTTAGATATTTTTTATCGAAATTTTCAATCTAAAGTGTCAAAAAAAAGCAATGTCCTTATGTAATTCGTGTGGTTATTTAAAGATACTTCTTATACTGTGCCATCTTAGAGTAAAATTATTCATATATATTGTGTACCGTCTTCTTTACCTTTGAGTTATTTGTTTACAAGTGAGAGAGGCCCAAATCAAACTACCTTTGTAAGAAAGTTGGTTTCATTCGCTCAAGTACCAAGCCACAGAACATCCAAAGGCAGAGTTCAGATGCAGAGAAGGGAGTATTTCTGTCTTCCAACTTTTTTTTTTTTTTTTTTTTTTGGCATGTGGTAGATAAGCACTCAATCTCTCCTTTTTGAGTTGAGAAGAATATCTTTCCTTTCGGGTGGAAGAAAAAAAGCATTAACAACTGCCCCTAGAAGCTCCTGGCTCAAGCATGGAGGGAACGGTTTCACATACGAACTGCCCACCAGAGCAGACCAAGTAACACCTGCCCTCCAAATGTGAACTGTTATATTCTGTTTCACAAAAATCACCAAACCAACCATTGTCCAGTTATCGTAAATATGAATACTAAATTATAGCATGGTTATTCAAGAAGATACAGAGTACATTTGAGATTTTGTAATATAGCTTTAAAGAAATGTGGCCAAATACTTAGAAGACTCAAGGAAATGTTCAAATTTGTCTCAACAACCATTTGTCATTTATTCTCAGTGTTCTTTGTCCTTATCCTCGAAGTTCTTGGTGCTGTGGGGTTTTGCAGTAACAATCTTCTTTATCTAGTGGATAAATCAATAACAAATCACTTATTCCTTAGTACCTGAGGAACAGAGTCTGCAGAAGTCCTAATGTGCTTTTTGGTGTACCAAATTAAAGCGTGTCCACAATAAATCATTCCCAACTGTTCTCTGATGAATTCTGAAGTGGCTGATGCCTTCAGTATACTGTAAATATTTCTCTTCTTGCGTGGCTGCCTTTGGTAAATGTCCTTCTGTCTTCAGATCAGCCGCAAAGACATGCTTTTAATAAATTTCTAACCACTGTTTTATTGTAAGTCCTCATAAAGGCTACATTTGAAAAAAAATCATAAAAACACTTTACCTTTGGGAATGGAGAAAAATAGAAATAAATGAAAGTAAAATATTTAGGGGAGCTAATTGAATGGGCATTTCATAACTGCATTTGTTTTATGAAAATTTCTGTTGTGGGGCAGCCCTGGTGGTGCAGTGGTTTAGTGCTGCTTGCAGCCTGGGGTGTGATCCTTGGAGACCCGAGATCGAGTCCCACATCGGGTTCCCTGCATGGAGCCTGCTTCTCCCTCTGCCTGTTTCTCTGCCCCTCTCTCTCTGTGTGTGTCTCTCATGAATAAATAAATAAAACCTTAAAAAAAAAAAAAGAAAAGAAAATTTCTGTTGTATATTGAATTGTTTCCCTCTAAAAAGGCACGTGTGAGTCCTAGCCCTTAATACCTGAAGATGTGACCTCATTTTGAGATAAGGGCTTTATAGAGGTAATCAAGTTAAAATGAGGTCACAAGGGTGGACCCTATTCCAATATGGCTGGCGTCTTTACCAAAGGGAAATTTGGATAGAAAGAGACACACATGGAGATGGGCAGAGGGAGGTAGACTATCATTTTATGTATGTATTATATACAGTCATTATTATTATTTTTAACTTCCCACTGGAAGATTAAGATAAGATTTGGTGAAAGAGGTAAGGGCAATGTCCACATTCCTTATCTGTCTTGAACTCAATCATTATGTTTAAACACTTAACAATGTCTTTAAATCATGTGAAATGAGTACCTCAGGTTGGGTTTAGAGCAGACAGCTTTCATTCCCTTGATTCAAATCCCATTTCCACAATGAAGGCCTGAGCATTATCACTTTAGATAAAAGTTACTTTGTCTCTATAAGGTTAGCCTATCTATCAAAAGATCATAACTAAAGTGAAAGATTATTTATATAACGTGCTTAGCACATAGTTTGTGTCATATAAAAAGCTATAAATAAACGTCACCAATTTTTATTGCCAAACTCATAATTTCATGTTCATAACAAATTTCAAGAGGTAACTTTTTATGATCGTTTTATAATCATACTTACTTTAAAGGTAACACCTGACTTCTTGGGAAAGGTAACATTCATGTACCTAAGGACATCATATGGCCCATTTACTGATACAGTCTAGCAGGACCTGAAAAACAATGAGATCAAACAAATTATAATATAATACAGGCTTTGGGATAAACACAAAAAGGAATACAGCCATGTCTGCAACGTGAGATATGAAACACTGATGCTCTGGACAAGTCTCAGGTGCCAGGCTGTGATGCGTGGAAGACACAGTAGGTGGGGAACAGCATGGGAAAGAGCCAGGGTTTCCGGGAGAGGGTGGAATGACCTGACTCAGATGTTCCGACGGGAGGCGATTTTACTCCCCCAGGGACAGTGGGCAATGTCTGGAGACATGTCTGATCGTCACAGCTGCAGGGAGGGCGTGCTATTGGTCAGAGATACAGCTAAGCCTCCTGTCAGGTACAGGACAGCCCCCACGATGCCACCTGGCCAGGAACCACGGGTTCAAACTGCCAGGAGTGCTGGGCTGACAAACCTGTTGTCTGTAACGCATTATTGGTTCACTCCATTATTTCTCAGTCTCTGTTTCAAGGAACTTTCAACAAACCCAAAGTGAACAGGGACAACCATGGCCATGGACAGATCTCACCACCCTCAGTCTGTTTCAGCTCCAGCCGCTGCTGCCCCATCCCCACTTTCCAGATAAGGAAAACGAAATGCCAACTTGTAAAGGGACCAGCTTGTGGTCCTATGCAACCCGCAGGAGGTCATGGCTCAAAAGGGGTCAGCTGGACCAGGGCAGCGATAACCTGTCAGTCCAGGGCACCTCCCATGAGGCTGAAAGCAAAGCATGATCTCCAATCTTACTGTAACTCCTGCAAATAGAAAGGACAATCTCAATGTGTAATTCACTATTAGTGCTCTATCTAAAAACAGAAATTATTCAAAGTGGTCTTATTAAGAGAAAAAGTACAGTTATTGATTCAAAGCCTGAAGAAATGTATTGAATGTGCCCACATCGGAGTCCTGTAGGAACAGCGGATGGGCCCCACAGCAGACACTAACGGCCCCCCTATAGCAGACGCAAGCCTCCCCCCACCTCCCGGGGAAGAGGGCTCACAGACCCCACTCAGATAATGTCAGCAGCCCCCTCAAGCCTGAGCTCTGAGTGGCTGGAGCCCAAGTAAAATGTGCCTCTCGAGCCATAAGCAAGATGTGGAACTCTGATCCATGCTCCAGCGTGGATTGGCTTTGAAGGCCCGACACTGAGTGAAAAACAGCCACACACACAAAGCCACATACTGTTAGTTTCCCTTTATATGAAACGTCCAGAAGAGGCAAATCCCTGGTGATGGAGAACAGAGCAGAGCATTGGTGCCCTAGAGCTAGGGAGGAAGCCAGCAGTAGGGAGGAGGACGAGGCACACAGAGTGGATGTGAGGCTTCTTTTCGGGGTGATGGAAGCATGCTGGCGGTGGATGGTGGGGTACCTGTGATGCTGAGAACAAAGGCAGAAGGAAATGTACACCAAATTCAAGGTCCAGGTTTAAATTCCTCTAGAAAACTCCCAACTGTCTTAAAGTGAATGCCTTGCTAGAGGGAAAAACCACATCAGCTTGACAATAGCCAGGCCTCCAGGATCCCCGAGTCTTCTTAGCATATGCAAGTCCTTTTGGGAAACTTCCCTCATCTTTACTACCCCTAACCCCAAAGTCTGTATTCAGTGGCTCCTTATAAACCCAGGCAGCAGCTCTTTCTGCCCAGGGGTCTTGTCCTCCTGCTGTAATAAAAACCACTCCTCACCCCATCCCCCCACTCCCCCGCCCCCCCCGCCCCCCCCCCGGCCCCCCCCCCGCCCCCGCCTGGAAGATGTCTCAAGAATTCTTTCTTGGCCATTGGCTCTGAATCCCAGCAACAACATTACTCAAAAAACTACCTCACTTGCACAATCTTGTAAATGTGATAAAATTGTCAAACCACACACTTTAAAAAGGCGAATTTTATGGCTTTTGAATTGCACTCAACAAAACAAATCCCCCCCCCCCCCCCCCGCCAACATGAGCCCTGAGGTTCTGTGCTAATGGTTCTAATGCTCTTCTTCCTTTCTTCCTTCTAGAACCTTCAGGAAGATGTAGGGTGTGCCTCGCACAGATGAGGTGCACAGCACATTTCTCTTGGCCTTTTGGGTCCCAGCAGCCTCCAGAGGGCTACCGTGCCTGTCATCGCCCTGTCTCTGGGACTCCTGCCATACCTCCTGAGCTGCTCTGACCCCCGATTCTACTGTGTGCATCTCTCGGCGGAAGGTGCATGCAGTGGTTTGCGATGTGGGTAATTACACGAGCTTCGAGGATTGCCGCAGTAGCCAGCTGAGGAAGAGTCTGTGTGATTGAGCTCCCGAAGCCTGGCTTGGCAGGAGGTGTGGACAGGGAAGCAGGTGAGAGGGGCTCCAGTGACAGGGCTGCAGAGAATAGGAACTACATAAAGCCAAGAGGAAAAACAGTGAAATGGTGGATGAAATAGCACCAACATTTCTTTCTGGAAAAAGACAAAGAGCTCACTCTGAGGAAGAGATGGAGTTCTGTTCCAAGAGGGGATGGAATTTGAATGCGTTTGCAGGTGAATTAAACTTCCCCTCACCCTTAATGAGTCTGACCATCCATGGTGGTTTGGGTGACCTGGAGACCTTCTTTGAATGGCTAGCTATCTGTGAGAGAATGAATCCTGTCCTAGAAATGCCAGGGTGTTTGCAAAGGAGGCTTTTGTGTGTTTCATTCTTTCCTACTTGTGAACCCTGAAGACTAGCTTCAGTTTTGGCCAATGGCTTGTGACCCACAGGTAAAAATGCTCCGGAACCCACTACCCGCACCCTTTCTGGAAAATGTGGGTATTTTTTGAAGGAGACAGAGGGCTAAGGATGGCGTCCACACTATCCTGAGAATTGGTTTGAGGAACGGTGGTGTCTGAGAAAGAAGTCAAGGGTCATCAAAACATCCTGGAAAAGTTAGGATGGGAACATGAAGGGACCAGAACCCCGAAGACTGGGTCTTCGGACTTTGTCCTTCCCGTTCTTACGAGGGGTTGTTACCACATCCCACATTCATTCTGCTGGGAAGGGAGCGTTATCCCACCTGGAATAGCAGCAGACGGTAGAAGATGAGACCCTCACACCAGCCACCCACTGGACAGCAGGTGTTAGTCACCTACAGGCAGGGCCGGGGACGGCTGCACCCAGCTGCACGGTGACTGCAGAGCTATACTGTGGCCGGACGACGTAGGGCTCCTGTGATGGCACCGAGTGGGAGGGCTGACCCCAGTCGAGCGGGGGACCGGCTCTGGGCACTGGGAGCCTGGTGCTCACACCCCAGGCTCACAGTCATTGGGCAGCACACAGATCCCAGGTGCCAGGCAGGAGGCTGAGTGCCCACCCCGCGTGATGTGGGCGGCAGCACCTGCCCCAGTCTACTGTAACGTGTGTGTGCACCCGTCCCCCCAGGCAGGTTCAGAAGGGGGCCTGGCATGGTCCTGGGAACTGTGTATTCATAATATTTGTCCACGTACATAAAGAGACGAAACCCAGGATGTCCAAAGTTTCCAAATGAACCCTGGCCGCTGCCCTGACTCCTGGGTATTCAGGACCATTATTCCAAGACGGCAGGGAGGATGCCTGGAGCCCCTGTCCTCCCAGAGCTTGAGTTCATGTCCCAAGCATGTATTTTGATCACAACTCTGAACCTGGACAGACGTTGCAGCGTCCTCTGTGCCCGCACACCTCATAAGCAAAGTTTCCATAAATACAGGCATGAGGGAATGCTCGACGGCACGCTGCTGCTTAAATTTCCTTTTTTAACCAAGTACATAGTTTAACTTCATACTTCCAATAACTTTCATCTTGCACTGGCATTGCCAGGACAAGGTCCTCCAGCACTTTGAACGCACGATAACCAGATTACTTTCCTACATTTAGGCTGCTTTTGCTCAAACTACTCAGATTGTGAAGTCACATGTGTATTCTATAGTAATTAATTCCCTGAATTTCTTTTTTTTTTTTTTTCAGATTTGTTTATTTGAGAGAGAGAGAGAGAGAGAGATTATCAGGGAGGAGAGGGAGAAGTAGACTCCCCACTGAGCAGGGAGCCTGATGCGAGGCTCAATCCCAGGATCCTGAGATCATGATCTGAGCAGAAGGCCAACGCTTCACCAATAGAGCCACCCAGTGGCCCCAATTTCCTGAATTTCTAAGACAAACTCTGTCGGAGAGACCAGTTGAAGGAACCCACTGCTGACCGGGGCAATGTCTCTTCTAAATGAGGACAATTGTGATTAACTCGGTGACCAGCCAGTGCCAGCCATGCTCCCACGGTGAAAGCAGGTTAGTCTGATTTTCTTTTCTTTTTTCCTCTAGGTGTTTACATTTCTAATCATGGCAAAATTCAGATAAGCAGTTAGGCAGCCGCGTGGCCATAAACTGCAACGTGTTATGTTGTGGGAATGGAAGTGAACGTAGCTCTAACTGCCCTGCTCTGGCTTGTGTGACCATCTTACTCCACCGACTTCTAGACACCGAGTCCAGGGGGCAGGGGGCATGATTCTGCCACCCAGAGCAGGTTCATCAGATGCATCCAAGTTTTTCACATACGTTTGAAGTGATCTGTCTCCCGCTGAAGCTGTCATCCTGTGGCATCAAGACTAGGAATCGCAACTATGCTTTGATCTTCTCCCAAAAGCAAGAGGATCAGAGCTGGAAGTTGGCAAAATTCAGGTGCGGGATGGAGGGTGTTGACTTCAGAACATGTTTGTCATGAACATTGACATGTAAAGTTTCCTGTCTTCATAAAGTTTTGCTGAATCATCTATAGAGGAATATGCTAAATACAGCTTCCCTGGGAGCCAGAAAGCTAAAGCACCCAGTTATTTGTGTATTTAGGGCTTGTTCTAGGTCTTGTGTGTTCAGTGGTAAGTACGAGGCCACTAAGAGATTGTGAGTCCCCTCTGAAACCTTTCTAATTCTTAAGAATCATTTCAAATTTACTTTGTAGTGCTTTGGGGGCATCAGGTGTTTTAACTTTTCCCAAATCGTGTTTCTGCAGCCCTTTGAACAATGTTAAAGATGTTTATTTCATGAGGATGTAGCAGAAGACAACAGTGTCTTTTAAACAGGTCATAGTCAGAGCCCTGGCCTGAGATTCATGGGACCCCAACAAACACTTCACATACAGACTCCAGAAAAGGCACAGTCAAGAAAAAGGTAAAACAGGACTCAGAAAGGAAGGTTTTATGTACCTTTCTTCTTTAACCACCTCTGAAATGTGCACCTGTATTAAGGGACTGCCATCTTCTGTTGCAAAGAATGAATTTGGGGTCCTACAGCCTGCCGTGGAATCAAAACCTCCTGTTGACACAGAGGAGGATCCCACAGCGTCATTTCAGGTGGGTAATTTCTGGAAACCTCAAGGTAGGTGACAATCGGTCAGACGTGATGGTGCCAAATATCCACAAGGCACACGGTGGGTAATTAGCGAATGTTTGTTGAGCAAATAAATAAATGAGCACAGAAATATAAACTACAAATAACACAGATTTCTCTAATCTCTTATAAACTCCATCCTGAAGGGTTTCTCATCAGATGAGAAAATCAAGCCTGTGAGCCACCACGTGGGTACGCCAGGCTGCACACTTTTCAGAAATATGCCTTTTATCACCAGGTTGTCCCAGCTGCCAGCCTGCATTCGTCTTCTTGTTCTTTCTTTCTTTCTCTCTTTCTTTCTTTCTTTCTTTCTTTCTTTCTTTCTTTCTTTCTTTCTTCTTTCTTTCTTTCTTCTTTCTTTTCTTTCTTTCTTTTCTTTCTTTTCCTTTTTTTCCTTTCTTTCTTTCTTTCTTTCTTTCTCTCTTTTTCTTTTCTTTCTTTTCTTTTCTTTCTTTCTTTCTTTCTTTCTTTCTTTCTTTCTTTCTTTCTTTCTCTCCTTCTTTCGGCTTTTCTTGAGTTTTATGATGTTTTGCCTTAGAAGCTGGCGAGTGCCTCAGAACTCTTTAAACTGTGGATTAATCTGTCTCGGAGGGTGGAGATGGGGACAGGCTGCAAATAAGTCTTCAGTGACTCCTAGAAGCTGAGCCAGGAAGCTCTCTCCCAGACCATGCATACTCTTTGATATGGATAAACCCAATGGCCTCCTTATTCCATTGGCCTCCTTTTCTCCTACAACGGCTTCTTTGTCAAAGTTTCAGAGGACTTACTCTGTCTCTCCAGGGGTGCCTGGGGTACATCTACCTCAGCAGGTGCTAGGTTTGTTAGATGAATGTCTCTCTACATGGATGTCAACATCTGTTGGGACTAATCATAAGTGGTGAAAAATCAACATAAAAGTGATAGGAGAGGGATCCCTGGGTGGCGCAGCGGTTTAGCGCCTGCCTTTGGCCCAGGGCGCGATCCTGGAGACCCGGGATCGAATCCCACATCGGGCTCCCGGTGCATGGAGCCTGCTTCTCCCTCTGCCTATGTCTCTGCCTCTCTCTCTCTCTCTGTGTGTGACTATCATAAATAAATAAAAAATTAAAAAAAAAAAAGTGATAGGAGATAAATGGAAAAGTGGGACAAAATAACCAATAACGTGGTTAATCCTAGTAAAAACTCCCACGGTGATATTCTCAAGTGTTTTCTGCTATATTCATTGTCATTGTGTGTATAAGGCCACAGAAATAGAAAATGTGATTTCAAATGCCTCTTTCAGGGAAAGAATTAACTTTTTGGCTGTTCTTTTCTCTGCCATAAATTTTCATATTTTCTTGTGTCCCTGTAAAGATTTTTAGAAAATGGTTGAAAGGAGTTAAAGACCTTGTGGAAGAGAACAGGTACTTTTGATCTGGTACTGTTTGAGGTTGGGGCAATAGGGATGACTGCCTGATGGGGTCCTGCAATGAATACCTTTATTGTGTACTGAAAAATTAAATTTTGTACTGACTTGTGTGTGTCTGTGTATGGGTGTACTCCAACTAGGACCCTGTTCACACCAGCATCACTTCATTTTTGTTTTCTGTTGTGGGTTTGAATGCACACACATTTTCTCCAGCCTCTGCTCTTCACTTCATTACCCAATGGCGCAGGGCCGTGTGCATTGTGTGGACGTGCCCTTACCCAGCGAAGGAATGGGATTTGCCACTATTGTTCCTACAGGGACCCGGATGGCGAGATATCCCAACGTTTGTGACCATCCCACCACCTCGCAGAACTGGTTCTCACAAAGCAAGATGCATTTCACACAGTAGTTTAGAAAATGGTCCCAATTTGAATGGAGGGCAAAACTAGCATTCCCTGCCCCCAAAGTTGTGTCCCTTTCTATCCATCATTATTAATTAATTTTGGTATGGTGGCCAGAAGTTGCTCACACTTTTCTTATCCTTCTGCAAAATTATCAAACATATAAATTCCAGATACCCCCACCTCACCTCTGGGATCTTAAATCGTAGAAAAATTTGTGAAGTTCTCATGAAATCCAACTTATTAAACAACTCCCTGGCCCTCACAGCATTGCTCAGGACATCATTAAATAATATAAATAATAACTATCTTCATAGTTTCTCCTTCGGGAAAATGAAACCTAGGAGGCCATTGTCATTCATTCCAACACCTGGAGTTGAGCCCAGGAGCCATTGGGTCTACACAGTGAGCCCTTCAATACCAGTTTTAAACCAGCAAATGTCTCCCTGGATGTGATGTAGTTTTTTTTTTTTTTTTTTTTTTTTTTTTAAGATTGTATTAGACAGAAGCAGAGACATAGGCAGAGGGAGAAGTAGGCCCCCTGTGGGGAGCCTGATGCGGGACTCTATCCTAGGACCCTGGGGTCATGACCTGAGCCGAAGGCAGACACTTGACCACTGAGCCCCCAGATGTCCCAGCCTTGATGTTTTTTATCAGCACTGTTTGTTTATTATTATTGCATGCCTGCAATGCATCATGTGCTTTACTGAGCACACTGGTACACAACAGTGGTCCCCACTTAAACATCAGACATGAGGAGGGCTGGGCGCTCTTTTGCCCTAGGCAGCTTTCTGTCTCCATCCACACCTTGCACATGGGTCACTGCTACAGTTAGTCAACTTCAAGAGAAACTTTAGTGGTTCAAGGAACAGGGTACCCAAAGTAACCACTCCTTTGGTCATCCTCCTGGTAAAATGTCAAATCTTCTTGACACACAAATTCAACTGAGAATTTCAAAATAGAGCCTGAGTCATTTTCACCCAGGCCACTGGTCTTCAAAAAATTTGCTCAAATACCTCCATGAGGGGTGTCTGGGTGCCTCGGTTAGTTAAGGGTCCAACTCTTGGTTGTGGTTCAGGTCATGATCTTAGGGTCCTGAGATCGAGCCTCGCATGGGCTCTGCACTCAGTGGGGAGTCACCTTGGGATTCTCTCTCTCCCTTCCCTTCTGTCCCTCCACCACACATTCACATGCACATGTTCTCTCTCAAATAAATAAATTAATCTTAAAAAAGAAAATATTTTTAAGCCCATGTATCCCTCAAATTTTAATCTTGAATCCCAAATTTTTACACATTTTTAAAATAGTGTAAAAAAGTAATTGCAAAAAAGTAATTTCTTTTCCTGACCCCAATATTTTTATGTATACTTCACAGCAGCCTCTCAGCTCCCCTTTGAACATGGAAGTCTCTCTCTCCAGGGCACAGTCTTGCCATCCACACAGAATTCCTGTGGCTCCAGTGCAAGGACAACCATGAATATACTTTCCCAACACACCCTCCAAATTCGACAGAAATTACTCAAGCGTTGTCAAAGGCACAGTGATAAATGCCTTCTCTGAACAGATGCCTCATGTTAATTCGGACAATGACAATGATGGGTCTTCCTCTTCCATTTCTGTTTTGTGGCTTTAGAAAACAATTGATAGGAATCTGGAAAACTTTGATCCTTTCTTTTGCTCCCACCTGAGGAAATGACCCTGATAAAACATGTTTTTGTTTTTTTGTAGCATACAGGTGAGGGACACCCCTTCCACCTGGGTGATGCTCAATTGAGTAGATAAATGAAAAGTGATCACAACAAAGAAAAGTGGGGAAAAAAAGGAGCTTGAAGTGACTCAGGGGGTAGTCCACTCTGAGATAAGTGAAAGATGTTATTTGGTATTAAATTAAACTATTTTTTAATAGAATTTCCAAGTCCTCATATGGCAGTGAGAGAAAACAGAAGAATCATAAGAAGCCTTTATTCAATGCTTGCTATATGTCAACCAATATGTTAAGTAATCTCATCCATCTTCACATAACCTGATGAACCAGGTCCCTGTTTTATAGATTAGGACACTGAGAAAATTTGCCAAGACAAGTGGAAGGTCCATAATCTTAACGTAATGATCTGCCACAAGCCCTTAATCTTCATCACAATCGTGTTATCATGGTCCTTTAGATTTTATAATTTATTGTACTCACACAAGTCTTGATTCTCTAAAGCTACCAAAATGAGGGAGTGTTTCTTCATACTTGGAGAGGAAAAAGCTTATTTTCAATCATTCACATGATATTAACATGTGTCCAAAAGATCTGGATCAATTGAGTACGGATTTCTCCAGAAAACTCTTCCCACATGGAAATTGTCTCTCCGAGGTCAATCACAACTCTGAGTGTCTGGAATACAGACCGTTAGAACATTAATCACTGATGTAAATATCCTTTCTCACCTTCCTTCTGCACAGCTCATACTAACTTCCACTCAGAAAAACCTACTAAATTTAACAATTACAAAGAAATTCTCTTCCCCCTTTCTCTTTTTTGAGAAAGACATACGAGCATGAAAATCACTAAGCACAAAACATAAAGTTTCCTTGGAGATGAATTTGTTTTGAAGAAATGTAAACCTGGTTAGAACTTTAGGAAAATGTGTGTTATTTGATGTGTGACCTTGGCTCAAGTCAGCATGCTCTCAGGAGCAGAGTGTGCATCAGCATCGATGACTGATGGGACAGTAGGTGTGGATGTGGACAACATCTTAAGCAGGTGACCCCAGTGCAGAGCCACAGGACGGTTTCTGAGCAATTCAAAGAGCCAAAGTCACCTTCACACTGTGTCAGGATGGAAAAGCCCCACCATTCCACTGTGGCCTCTGCTGGTCTCCACCCAGAACGCTGTCATCACCACCACCAGCATGAGAATCTTCTTCACTCAATTCAACAGTCTTTAAAATAGTAGTACAAGGAGTTATATTTTTTTTATTTTTTTTTAATTTTTTATTTATTTATGATAGTCACAGAGAGAGAGAGAGGCAGAGACACAGGCGGAGGGAGAAGCAGGCTCCATGCACTGGGAGCCTGATGTGGGATTCGATCCCGGGTCTCCAGGATCGCGCCCTGGGCCAAAGGCAGGCGCCAAACCGCTGCGCCACCCAGGGATCCCTACAAGGAGTTATAAAAATAAAAACAGTTGGTCTTATTGAGTGCTCAATATGTGTGAGGCCCTGGGCAGAAGTGACCATGGATCAGCTCATTCCCTCCTCTCAGGTACCTTCCAAGGGCCGTCCTGCCGCTTTAAGGACGTGAGACTGACACTGGGAGAGATCGAAGGAATTGCTCGGTGGGAAGAGGAGCCTGGAGCCTGATGGCAAGCCAAGCCCCTATCAGCCACACCCTTGGAGCTGACATGAAAGCTCACCCCACTTTTGAAAATGGTTACTCCGTGTGAAAATTAAATTTGGTGGATGTAACATGACCATTTATCTCTGATGCCTCCTTAACCACTGCTCAAAGTTATAGTAAAGGCACAAAAATGGGAAAACAGTGCAAATGAGGACAGAGCAAATAGGAAAGGAGACGGCAGCACAGAGTTCATTGAACATGTGCCCACTGGATGGTGTGCATGCATGTGTGTGTTGGACAGTGTGTGTGTGTGTGTGTGTGGTGGACAATGTGTGCATATATGTGTGTGCTGGACAATATGTGCACATGTGTGTGTTCTGGACAGTGTGTGCACGTGTATGCCTGACTGTGTGTGCACGTGTGTGTATGTCTGCTGGACAGTGTGTGCACATATGTTCCTGACAGTCTGTGCACATGTGTATGTGTGTGTGCTGGACAGTGTGTGCACACGTGTGTACATGCTGGGCAGTTCACAGCAGGTGCTAAGTGACATAGCAAGAAATGGAAACCACACGTGTACCTGCAGAAGGGTGACCCGGCAGAACATGGAAAGGATGGGCAGGCACTGTAGGAATGGAAGCAAGGGGGAGGGCATCAGCTGAAAACACATAACAGGAGGCCGTAGGGCCCTCAGGCTCCCTCACCCTTGTCAGGCCCAAACCCCGAGGAGACAGGTCTATTCCCTGGGGATGCTAAGCTTGGTCTTGGAACCAGCAGGAGTGGAGAGGGTCACAGGAAGAAGCATGCAGGCAGAGGCACATGAATGCTTATGTAAGATTGAGAGGGTCTACAGCCCTCTTCTGCTTCCCCACCGATGGCAGGATAGTCCGCGACCAGACACACGCACACTGCAAGTTCCCATACACACATGTGCACATACACACACACACAAAGCAAAGTCTTACAAAATTCGTTGAGGAAACTTAACAATCAAGAAGCAAGAAAATGCCAATTATAGGAATCAGGTTTTCCAAAGTGAAAAGTCCAGCTTCCTGCTGAATCTTGTTGTATTAAATCCCATCACTTAGCTGGCCTATCCACCTGCACAGAGCTGACAGTCCCAGCAGGCAAGGAGCATCAGACCTCTGTAGAAAGCTTCAACCTGAAGGAGAGATAGGAGAGAACCCCAGGCAGCCAAATCTAAGACAGGGAGAGAATGAATCATGGTTAGAAACTAAAACAGCCTCAGACAAATAAAAAGATGTTGTATCCATAAAACAAGAACAGGTACTACAGGAAAGGAATAAGGTCATACCATAACTGTTCTTGGGGTTTGAAAACACAGCAGCCATGATCTTTCTAAAAATAGAATGTATGATAGGTAAACCGGGGGGAAAAAAGCACCAAGAAAATAGAACAAAAAGATAAAGAAATGACAACGAGACAAAAGATAAGCAAATGAAAGGAGTAATTCCAGATCCTCCTAAAAGGTTTTCAAGGGAGAGACTAAAGGCTGTTTGCCCAGTACAGTGAGTCCTGACTCTGGATCAGATGCCACGCTGGTTGAGTGTCCCACTGGATTTAGAAGGAAAAAAGCAGGGGAGGGAGGCAGGGAGAGAGGGACAGAGGACACCCACACCAGGACACACCTTAGTGAGTTCAGAACCCAAGGGTAAAGTTCCCCCAATCTCCTGCCGGAGCGCTGGGAGTGTGAAAATGGGTTATTTAGAAAACAGAAGGAACAGGAACAAAATCATTCTTCCCAGAAGCAACGTGGGAAGTCAGAAAGCTGTAGAGTCTTGCAGTAAAGTTCTGAGGTGAAGCCCCTTGGATCCTGTCCTGTGGAGCACAGGGCAGCTGCAGTTGTGAAAGTGAACTAGACATTCGAGACACTCCAGGACTCAGCAAACCACCTTATTTTCACTGGTTCTCAGTTTAACTCCTGAAGGTACAAGAGTGCAGCTGGAGGAAGGAAGACCCGGGGTGAACAAACCTCGTTCTGAGTGAAGGGGCAGCAGACCTGGGCACAGCTAGGCCGCTGTGGAGCAGAGGGGGACAACCCGGGGGACACGAGCACTCCCTGGGGTTGGCACAGGCAGACAGAGGGAATCTGAAAGGAGGGAGAGCACTGGAAGACGGCGTGCAGATCCACGAGGGCAAGGGATGATGCAGGGCTAAATGTTAAGCAAACGATAATACCGGGCAGTGACTTAGGAGGAACAAATGTCAGCTGTGCAAACATGGGGGCATCTGTCGTACTGCCCAGCCTGCAGGAAGGTTCCAGGTGCAGCGCACGGGCCAGCAAAAGCCCCTCCAGTGCTCCATCTGCTGCACATGGGAAGGTGGAGGCTCCCCGGCCAGCTCCGAGGGCACCTGCCAGGACAGGAGGCTCAGTGGGTAGCAGCCACAGACGTGTGTCAGGACTCAGCAGCATACGCGCAGCGGGCACACATGGGGGTTTCTGTACTTGAAGAAACCGAAGAAGACAAATGTTGACAACCGTTGCTTCTGAGAAGCAGGAAGTCGCTATAAAATATAGGATGCCATGCTGTTCTCTATCTCGACCCTGAGATTCTCTTTGACTTTTAAATTATGTACGTGTGTTTGGTAAAAATAATGATATTTCATAATTACATCTTAGTCGAGTTCATGATGACTTGGGTATGGCGTGACAGTCCTTCTGAAGCCTCACAGCCTGAGATACACGATCTGTGCCTCCTTCATTTCATTGAACGTGCACCATTGTGCAGTCCTAGCAAACACATGAAGTCAACTTTTTATTTTTATTTTTTATTTTTTATTTATTTTTTTGCTGAAGATTTTCGGGTTTTTTTCATTTTATTTATTTATTTATTTATTTTTATAATAAATTTATTTTTTATTGGTGTTCAATTTGCCAACTTTTTAAAATAGGGAAGCTCCTCCAACTTTAATCACTATACAAGGAGATGAAAACCATTAGCCCAAATCACTCTAACCAGGGTCGCCCTGCCTATACTTGGGCAATCTTTGGGCAGACCATGGTGGCAAGTCTGCCCAAAGCAGGGACAGGTGAGGAGACAACAAACACTTATAGAAGATAAGGCTGCATTGGTACAAAAGGATGTGGGCTTCTGCAGTACGATGGCAGATGAAAATAGACCACTCACACAGAAAAGACACAAGTGACCAGTCAATACTTAAAAATACTTTTCTGACCTTAGAATGCATCAAAAAGGCAAATGAAAATATGAGTGAGGTGTTTTTACTTTCTGCTGGATATCCTTCCGAGTGATACTGTATTTTGAGCAATTTATCATGTAGCAAAACCTTTGACACTTGTGTGTGTTCTTTGGTCAAAAAATTCCTCTATGAAGAACTTATTCTGAGTAGATCTTTGGGAAAGCATTTCTGGTTTTTTTTTTTTCAATTAATTTAACCTTTTTTTTTTTTTCAATTAATTTAACACAGAGAGCGAGTGCACAAGCAGGGGGAGCATCAGGCAGAGGGAGAGGGAGAAGGAGACTCTGCACTGAGCATGGAGCTCGATCCCAGGACCCTGAGATCATGACCTGAGCCACTGACTCAGCAACCTGGGTGCCCCTGGGGAAAGGTTTCTAAATAAAGGTATAAGTTTGCCCCTCACAGCATGTTCCCTGATTATGAAAGATTGTGGGGAACACATTTTTCTGGTGCATGGAATGTCAGACAACTATTAATTAGTGATAAAACTGATCTGAATTCAGAAAAAGACGTTTGTAATTTATCAAAGAAAATAGGTTATCAACAATGCTCATAGTGTAAGTATTAAAGCCTAAGTCTATATACATTTTCTATAGTATTCATATGGTTTATACATTATTTCGTCCTCAGGAAAAACAAATAAACTACCCCTAGGTGAAGAGAAGTGAATGTAATGGACAGCAGCTACGTGTGTCATTTTGGCATCGCTGTGCCTGAATCTAGAATTTCTGTCTTTTGGAAGATTCCACAGCATGTCGACATAAGAAGTCACATGGGCTCCCTAGCTCTGATTCCAGACACTCTTCCTGAGCACGATGGGACTGAGGGACAGAAGGCTTAGGGGGGGCCCCGGCTTCCAGGGTGACCCCACTCCCCAGGATGCCGGCCTTCACCCTGCAGCCCTCCTGACCGGCCTGCACAGCCGTGTTTCCTGGCAGCCGGCTGTGAGCTTGGCGGCGGGGGCTGGCAGCCTAGGCTCAGATGCACAGCAGAGGACCTGGGGTCGCCTGCTTTCTTGGAGCTGCTATTTGGTGAATACGGAGCTGGTTCACATGGATCCACTGACCTAGAAGACCCTGGATGTAGCATAGACAGGAGCCAGCCATCCTCTCAAAGTATAGCACACAGAGTTCGTTTGGTCACTGCCAGCTGTGAAAGCTTCACACTTGTGCACTTTGCTTTCCTTATACATTTGCTTTCCAATTTCACCCCGTTCGGACCCACATGAGAGGCCTGATCCATGGAGTGAGCAGCTCAGCACTTATTTTAGTTGCAGAGAGGTTGAGTTCCATGTACAGAGCTTGTTAAGATTTGACCTGCAGCAAAACCCAACGTGCCCGTCAGAATTGGAAATTGGTTTCACCCCACAGTCGTGTTTGTAAAGGGCAGCATTCCCATGCAGGGCCCAACACTTCCAGATTTCCAAATTTATTCTCTCTGTCCCAGCTGGTTGCAACGATGATGATGTGCCTCCGGAAACTGCAATTTCTAGGCAAGCCTGTGGCTTTCTCTATGATGATTTATGAAAGAAAACATTTTGTTCACTTTTCCTTTGTGTACAATTACACAAAAGATAAACCAGTTTAGTGATTGCCAAGTGATTGGAAATAACAGGATTAAAAAAAAGAAAAGAAAAGAAATAAATAGCAGGATTTATCCCAGAGAAAAAAATTCCATGAGCTTTTTTTCCCCCCCTGACTTCCTGTCAAGGAGCTCAGGGCACTTCTGATTCCAGGTACATATTTCCTGCTGGGTGAAAAACCCTTATCCAGACCTATGGGAGTCCGGGACTGCTCCAACAGAAGGATGGGAACTCGTAAGGATGCCATGTATGCATAGCTACTTCTTAACAGAGAAATTCTGGGAAAACTAGATTTTAAGGGTTATAATGGTGCTTAAGGACCCCATGGATTTTAATGTTTTCTTATAAGGAAAAGTCATGGAAAATATGTAGCATATTATTACATAAAAGTATTTTCGCTCTGTACATGCTTAAAATAATATTCAAGACTGACTATAGATTTATATAATTAACTACATAATTTTAAAGCTGTAGTAAACACCTTAATTTTAAAAAGTATGTAAAGTTTTACATATTTCATAGAAAATATCTTTTTCTAAAGATTTTATTTGTTTATTCATGAGAGACACAGAGAAAGGCAATGACATAGGCAGAGGGAGAAGCAGGCTCCCTTTGGGGAGCCTGATGCAGGACTCTATCCCAAGACCCTGGGGTCATGACCTGAGCCGATGGTAGATGCTCAACCACTGAGCCCCCCAGGTGCCCCATGATGAAAAATATCTAAAATGGAGCAATGCAGCCTATGTGAGTGTATACATGCACACACAAGGACACACAGGCATCCAGGACTTTTCCTGTAAGAACAACACAATATATAACATTTTAATTTAATTGTGTCTGATGAACTTTAGGGGGATTCTATTAGGCTTATGAAAGCAAACACAAGATTGACTATTTTCAGCTCACTGTTCTGAGATATGAGTCCATTCTTGTCTTTGCTGACTCCCACCTCTGATCAGGGTCTCCTCATACGGAAAACAGAGGTCAAAGCATGGACCCTGGCTCTGCCTTGCGAGCATGTGATGCAGCCGGTGCCACGGGCATCAGTCGAGTCAGCTGACCTGGCAGGTGTGCCTGTAGTCGCTGAGCTGAGTCCGAGTGGGCTGAGGTGCACCTGTGCTTCACTGAGGGAGAGCCATGTGAGGGCAGGATGCTCACCGGTGGCCTTGGTAGCCTCTGCATCCCCATGTCTGTTCATAGCAGTCACGCAGTACGCACCTACTGGGGTAATAAAGCCACCAGGTCCTGAGGGGACTGGAAACCCCTGCACCCTACACTCATGCATTGGGGCCTTGGGTCCAGGACTGAACCATAGGAGGACGGGGAAAGGCGTCTGCAAACCCCACCACCACCCAGGGGCTTGGCCTGAACACGCAGCCATCTCGACAAAGCCTGTGCAGACTCAGGTTGTCCCAAGTCAGGAAGGAAGCGCA